>NC_061778.1:24246500-24547750 GCF_022458985.1 Mugil cephalus
AAAGTCTTCATATTTTAGTATTTGGAGACAATTAGTTAAATTAATCTGTTAATACAATGCAGTTGAAAACAAGTGACTCCATGTGGAGAAACTGCTTCCTCTAAAGGAAGAGGTTAGAGATTGTATTCATATACAGAACACCTCCTCTAGAGAGCCGGTAGAGAATCAGCATGTTGCTCAAGGACACTTCAGCAGGGAGTGTGTTTATCTTCAGAAGGTCATGACCTGTAGATGGAGGACAACTTGTTGTTCATTATATCACCCTGCTGCCTACACTACCAGGACTCCTCTCCTCTCCTCTCCTCTCCTCTCCTCTCCTCTCCTCTCCTCTCCTCTCCTCTCATGCCACTTTGCCCCCTCACCAGGAAATGAGGTGACCAACCGTTTCAAAGCCTACCACGAAACAAAAGGCAACTGCTTCCTGTGTAGAATGTACAGGAGGTAAAGTTCAGACTCTGTATGAGCCAGCTGGCCTACACACGACACACAAGTACACCAGTGGGCATACATGTGTCGCTCACACACTCCTTTAAAAAACACACATACACGCGAGTCTTTCACCTTTAGCTCCACTACCCGTAGTTCATCTCTGACATTATTATTGGCACTTCATTGCGTAACTGCTGTGGTTGCCATGCAAGTGAGAACACATACAGAACAATGTACAGGACAACGTGTGTGTGTTTTTCAGTGTCCTATGGTGCGTGCTCAGAGACAGAGAGGAAGCAATAAATGAATACTCTGTCCTGGCAACAAGCTGTTTTCCTGTCAACATTGCTGTATCTGTGCATGTGTGTGTGTGTGTGTGTGTGTGTGTGTGTGTGTGTGTGTGTGTGTGTGTGTGTGTGTGTTCAGCTGACCATTCTTCCAAACAGTTTTTCCAGACAGGAAACAGTGGAGTGTCATCCTTTCTATCATCCACCGCTTCTCATTCAGTCAGTTTAGGGCTCTCTACCTCCTCTCTTTCTCTACACTTTATCTCTGCCTCTCTGTCGGTTTCCTCCGATGTCTTTGTGTACTTGTCATTTGGAGTGATAGACGGTCAGCGAGGGAGGAAGACAGAGAGTATCAGTAGATCAGTAAGAGAGAAAGAAACTAAGAGAGGGAAAGACGAGATAACAGGCAGGGGGGAGGTTAGAGCTGGGGAAAGAAAGATGATTTTTACACCAGAGTTTAAGAAGAAAGTGAAAAAAATAACAATGGGCTAATGACCTAACATATATTGCAATGAGTTTTGTGAATGCTAGACCTCCGCAGTTCTCATCACATAGAATCAGTCAGAACAAATAATAAACTAGTCTATATGGTGAGATAAGAGAGTGGGCCTCAGAAATCAATACCTCCTCTTCCAGAGTTCAGTTGTACACAGTAACACTGACTGCAGTCTGTGGATGAGGCAAATTCTTGCCTAGAGTTTGGCGCTAGAGGAAAGCACCAGAAGAATCCCAAATAGGCCAGACTGCTTTTTAAAATTTCACTGCTTTTAGACGTTCCTGCCACTAAATGTGAGGCTCATCCACTGGGGACCATTTGACCATTACTGGGCCATTAGAAACCAAAGTATTGATGAGGGCTGATGAAAGGTCAGTGGGTCAGCAAAATCGCTGGGACCACTTCTTTGGAGACTACGAACATAGTGCTCATTTTATTTCAGGGCTTGTAATTTTGAAAATATTTGCTTCTGGAATGATGTTTGGGCCATACCAACACTTCGACAGATGGACCAAACGACTGACATTAAAACCTACACAGATAGCAATCAATATTCGTGGAAAACCATTAGCATGCATGAGGGAGAGAAAAAATGCCAGTGAGTTCCTCTTTTCAAAAGCTGGCTTAAATATGTTCCATACCTAACCAAATTAGCTACACCTCTCAATCAAATACCGAGTAAACACGTCCTGTCAAGAGTCAGAATTTATGCTGTTAACAGATGCAAGCAAGATAACCTTGACCACTTCCTGAACAGAATTTAGTTTTAATGTCCTTTCATTTCCTGAGACCTCTTGAGTTTGCCATGAAATTGGGCACCACAGAGGCAGCGCTGGGAGGTCACCATGGCAATAATGTCACCTTTCAGTTGAGTTCATTCCCTGATCAGTGGGTCTTAGACACAGGTGCCGCTGCTGATTTCAGGCTGAGAGACCGCTGACCTTGAGACTGACATCAAGACGGGGCCTGTATTACTGTCCACATGTGCGTTTCTAATGAAAACAAAAGCTGCAGCTCACCCACTGAGCTTGCACTATTGTGCAGAAAGACTAGGTGCAACAGCGTGTTTCATTTTCAAGATAATCCACTTCAGAGCACCTAATCTATATCTTTCATGCTGTTTGTACTCATGTAACCTGATACTTACAGTGTGGGACAAATACAAGGAAATAAAATGAAATCAAACCAGGAGAGACAGGGGTTTTCCATGTACACACAAGCATACAGTATGCAGTGTATAATTAAAATGTAACACTGAAGCACAATAAAATCATTATAATAACAGCTAACGAGATATTAAATAGCATAGAAATAACATCTAGCTATTGTGCAACGAGCTTGCGTTGCACGCTAATCTTAGTACCAAAACAGGGACAGAGAATGGAAACCAAAACTCCCCCAACACACGCAAACACTCTCAGGTCACGTGCACAAGAGCCCTGCACTCAGCACTACAGCAGGACAGTAACGAGTCATCTGCTCCTGGGCTGGTTACGATAATAAAAAGTGATTGATTCCCAAGGCTTTGGTAAGCGAAACAGGCTGAGAAAGGAAAATGGAGTGTGAGACTCATGCAGGGAAAGGGAAAGGCAACACGCAGCCTCTGTGAGCAGAGCTGAAAAGAATCATTAACTATCTTTTATACTGAAACAGGTCATGGAATTCAAAGAACAGAGAGCCACATGAAAGACTAAATAACAGCTCTGATAAGCAGGGGAAGCTGTACAATAAATATGTTGTAGATAAAGATACTACTTGTGAATAATATTGCAGATATTTAACTTAATAAGGGGGAGGGGTCTCTCTTTGGGAGATGCAGAGGAGGACGAGGGAGGTATCTGTGGCATTCTACCCCTCCAGACCTGCTGTGCTGGTTTCTGGGTCATTAAAATTCCTCCTCTCTTCACGTCTCCTCTCCAAAGCCACAGTTTCTGCCCCAAGCGACATGTTGGCTCATGTCCACCTGCTCGGCCTTGCCTTCTCTCTTCTTCTCTCTCTCTCTCTCTGTTATCTCCCTGCTGCAGAGCACGCTGCCTCTACTGCCAGTCAGGAAAACTATTTTCCCTAGAAGTTTATCTGTTTTCGTGTCACTTCTTTCCTTTATGTTCAAATGCAGTCACAATGAATCCTCCCTGATGGCGCAGATCTAGAAAGCCATCCTTGTCTCCTTTTACTTCCTTACAGCTCTTCTGTTTTGTCCCCTTTTCCTTAACCTTACCTTCCCCTCCTCTGTGTCTGCTCCCTCTCTCACCAGTGAAGCGCATAAGCCAGTATTCTCTAGATTGTCACTATTGTTCAAATCCGAAACGAGGAGGCAAACAAACTATACATCGAACCTGCCCTGACTTCTTACCACTTGTTTAAGTATCCCCTGCCAACAATGACCACAACAAAAACAGCCACGGCCTGACTAAAAAAAATGTACAGGCAAGCGTCCGAGCACTTCCAAATGTCACCCGCGCAACAGAGCAAACAAGTATTGCAAATCAATGATGATGAGCATTTAGACACCGGAATTAAATTGGCAAATACACCTTCGGTATCTGATGCTGACTCTACATGCTGACACAAAATGAGCTGAAGTGTTGCATCAATACAATGGCTGAGCCCACACAAAAAAAAGAGTGTACTTGTAACCTTCGATCAGAAAGGCTGCAAAGCCCAAGCTCCTCCACTCATAAACCTGGAACAAACAGGATGCACATCACATATAATGATGCAGCATCTACTTCAAATAGTGGTGGAGAAAGTATTCTTATATGTTTAGACTCTCCTAGCTAGAAAGAGAACATGTTGGTGACTTAAACATATAGTGACAGGTCCAGATCTACATTGTTTGGTTGAAGGCATAAATCGGCCCCTTGAAACCAGGTATAAAGACAACTGCAAACATTGGTTACCTGTGCAATAACTAATGCACTAAAACACGGGGATATGGATCAACAGTGGAGACTATTCTTTATGTAGTGTGTATGCAATATTCTTTTATTGCATACACAATAAAATAAAATATAAAATCTTCTTTTGTAGTTGAATCACACAGTGGCACCAGTCATGGCACCACTCTCAGCAGTACCTTCATTTCAAGTTTTCTGAAAATGGACAGTTATTTGAAACATTGCACATTATAAAACCCACCATGACTTCCATCCATTACCCTGAAAGATGTTTTGTTAATTGGCAGTTAACAGTCCTTTTAACAGGGCCACAAATTTAACACAAAAGGATGTCAGCTCTTTTGTTCTGGAGATTCTGTGTCAAGTCTCAGGAAATAACTCAGCTGATGTTTAGACTAGCCAATGGCTTACAAAAGAATTAAAAGTTGACAAAGGTTTTACGCCCCAATCATCATCTTTTCGTGTTTTTTTTTTTTTTTTTTTTTTTTTTTTTTGTGGATGTGGCACAGCAGTAGCTTTCGCAACTGCAAAACACAACATTGAGTGTTGAAGGAGTCTGAAGGATGTGGCCTTCCAAAGGCATCGAGAATCAAATGGACTTTGATATTGTTATTTATCTTGGTGTCTGCTGCAAGTTTAGTCTTTTGCTGTGTAATACTAAAACCCTACAGGCAAACTGAGGCTTTCACCACTCATCCAAAAAAACGGCAAAAGAGTGAATGAGCTGCAGTCAGTGAGCTGTGTCCTGCTGATAATGTGCCGTATTTCCTCTGCTGAACAGTGGCGGTAAGTAACATTTAGTCAAGTGATATGAGGGCCGCTCATACGAGTGGCTTCAAACTCAACATTGCACTTATTCTGCTCTTCAGCAACACACCCGCTGAGTGTGAAGTGGATCGATGAATGGAAAATCAAAGAAAAGACATAAAGAGAGTGGAGGTTTATTGCTTTTGTGGACAGATGTTTATTGTATTGATGCCATTAACAAGTCCAGCAGTTGAAGAAGCCATTTGTCAGCTGAACACAGCTACATTTATGTCAGCATGCACACTAGGCATGATGACTAGGCAGAAATTATTTGGCAATATATCTGCAACCTTTGAGCCAAAAGACTGAAAAGTCCTTTCTTTAGTGTAATTTGTGTAGCAACACCATTGCTTGTTACTGTAATTTACTGTATCTACCAAAAAGCTTTCTTGTGTTTCTCAGTATTTTACTTCCCTCTCACTTCTAGACATTGACAAATGGCAGGCTTTGGGGAAATAACACAAGACCTGTTGACCCACAGCACACATACATACATACATACATACACACACACACAGCTCCCTCCCGGGCTAATCTCCCATACAGCTTCCCCACCCCCGACCCCAACCCCAGGAGCCAGAGCTTGCCTTTGATCACAATACATTGTCAAGGCACACTGGGTGACCTGTGTGTGTGAGAGAGAGGGACAGAGCCTGAAGATTGGTGGGATGGGAGGTCCTAACCTGAAGTGCCGGATATTGTTCCGCTACTTCCTGCCCTCTAAGCCGTGACCCGGTGAACCACAGCCAAAGAGTCTTTTGTTTAGCTGACCCTCAACCTCCCCCCGGCCCTCCCCGTCTCCCTTCCCTCCCCCTTCTTTCTTCTTGTCCCTTTTCCCTCTCTCCTTGAACCTCAAACATACACTAATGCCAGACTCTTGGAATTGATCATCAAAGAGACCACCAGAGCACACTTCCATGCAGCCACACACACACACACCAACACAGACACATGCACATGTGCATTCCTGTTAAGTTGCCATAGCAGCAGAGATCCCTGATACCATGCTTTGAACCTGTGTGTGAGTAGGTCATTCTCACCTTTAGGGGTCCACTCAGACGGATCGGATGTGACACTGAGACGGTTCCTCCTAAAGGTTAATGTATGGTTAGAAGCCTGGAAAATCTCAGAAAAAGATAACATGCATTACACACAGTGATGAGCAGCACGTAGAGAGTGGTCACAATGATCCACCACATGTATTTTTAGCCACCTTGGCTTCAGGGCTTGTAAATAAGTCAGCCTGACAGTCTGGTGATGAAGTCCTTGGTTATATTGTAGAATATTGTAGCTTCGCCTCACAACATTTTTTTCAGTCCATGAAATACCTACAAAACTAGTGGCATTCCCAGTGGCATTTCATACACTGTCTGGCCAAAAAAATGTCACCACCACCAAAAAAAAAAAAGGTCACTCATGCTAATATTTCATTGGGCTGTATTTTACTTTGATTACAGCATGTCACAAGATTTATTTCCATCCAGTGTTGCATTCATTTTTCACCAAGATCTTGTATTGATGATGGGAGAGTCTGACCACTCATCAAAGCCTTCTCCAGCACATCCCAAAGATTCTCAATGGGGTTAAGACTCTGTGGTGACCAATCCATGTGTGAGGACGATGCCTCATGCTCCCCAAACCACTCTTTCACTATTTTAGCCCCATGAATCATTTCATTGTCATCTTGGAATATGCCTGTACCATCAGGGAAGAAAAACTCCATTGATGGAATAACCTGGTCATTCAGTATATTCAGGTGTTGCTGAACTTGGACCTGAGCAACTGCAGCAACCTCAGATCATAGCACTGCCCCCACAGGCTTGTACAGTAGACACTAGGCATGATGGGGGTATCACTTCATCTGTATCTCTTCTTTTGTCTGGCCACATTTCCTCTTTGAAGATGATGGTTCCCACTATCCTTCCAGTTTTTAACAGTGTTGGACAGTTCTTAATCCAATTTTCTTGGTTTCTGCTTCAGTCTCCTTAGATGTTTTTCAGCTTGATGCATGCTAATGTTTTGACCCTTCTCAAACAGAATAACATATTTACCATGACAACAGGATGTGTCTTCAGACGTGGTTGTTAGAGAAATGAGAAACTACTCATTGCATCACTTGGGTTAAATAACTTGATGCTAGCTGAAAGAAAATGGCACATGCAACAATTATCCAATAGTAGGCTCATAAGTATTTGGTTAGTTTAACCCAGGGGGCAACTTTCTTTTGACCACGCAGTGTATTTAGAGATAGTTAGCAAATGTTAGAGTGCTAAGGTACAACTGTTTCAAGCACACCTGCTAAACATTAGCCTGTGAACATATCAACACGTTGACATTAGCATTTAGCTCAGAGCAATGCTGGCTGCAGAGTCTCTAGCATAGTTTATACTTCTGCTAGGAATTTACACATATCACCTGTGAGCTATGCTGTGTTCCTCAAACAATAGCTCTAAATAGCTTTAAAGTGAGAGACTCATGTTGATATTGGAGCTAGTAAATGAACAACTGTTACTTTTACTCCAATTCGCAATACACAAATGTGTGAAGACGTCTGAGCAGATGGTGCGAATGAGACAGAAGTAGGGTGAATTTTTTGTGCTTGTACAGCCACTGGGAGTTGTGGATTAGAAGTACCCCTTGGATCAATCACAGCTGTTGCAGTCTTTGCCACGGCATGTAGTTAGATTTCTCGGAAGGTGCATGTTAGGCAACAGTGTAAATTACGGTAGAAGGTACAAACCTGTACTGCTCTCATGGCATAGATTGGATGGAGAATCATAAATCTAGCTTCAGTCCTGATATATTTAAGATAACACAACAGAAATTCATACATTTAAAACTGAGACTCAGATATTGAAGGTCTTTACCATCAGGCCTCCTATAGGAGAGTCCCATAAATGCTTGTGCTACGATACAGGCCTCCAAAAAAAGATGAAAGTTCTTGCAATTTCACCCTCCACTGCCTTCTAAGAATTATTACCACATCCAACAGCAAATGAGGTACTAATGCACATGCCATCACATGTGACTGAGCTCAACAGTTGTACAAGGGCACATAGTGCACTCCGTACAAAAGCCAGTGTCTTCAGCCTGAAGCACCGACATGTGTGTAGACAAACCTTCAAACTAGCTGGAATTTTAGCATTTCACTTGAACTAGCATGCTTGTCATAGCTGTGCTAGTAATATCAGGTTATAGAGACAAGGTTGGCGAGACATTTAAAGGGAACCTGACTGGATGGAGCACAGAGAGAATGAAGTCTCTCTGAAATACACAGAGGGAGGGGATAAGTGTGCGTGACAGTTGCTGTGCAGGACGACCCTGAGTCATGTTGAAGGAAGATTCAACATATGAGAGGAGTTCTTGATCCCACCAGCAGCCAACAGGCCTTTTTAGTTACCTGATTTTGTCACTTGTGTTTTTCAGTTTGTCTCTAGATTGAGCTCCTCATAGAAACTTACATATCTCTGACAGATTGTCTGTAAAAATGCTTCCCCCACCCCCCCGCCAGTGTTTCCTGTTTTGGTTGCATGCGCGCAAATGTAACACAATACACAAAGAGAAGACACAAAACCATTTCAACTATTTTAGTCGCCAGATTTACTTCTGGGGTGTGTTCACATATAGATGTTTCCCTGCAAAAAACAACAACATTCATTTCAAGTGCGTTCTTTCAACATCTGAGAGAAAACTGTGGAGCTATATTTAAAACGAACTGAGTTTTGTGTACATCAGGTCTATGTGGGTACATGCAGGCTGCTGCAGGTAGCTCATCGGTGATGCTACACTTCTCTTTCACTGGCTGTTTGGATTTGATTTGTTAAATTAATTGTGACCTGCAATACAAAGCAAGTGTTTCCCCAGTAAATGATAATTAGTTAATGTTAATGTTTAAATAGGTAGCAACAAGTATAAAATGCAAGCTGTATATGTGGTCATGTTTAGCCCTGTCTGAATGCTATCTACCTCATTCTTTCTTATTTGTATTCCACAGAATCCCCCATTTGTTGTCCTGTTTAATTACTGATTAAAAGAATTAGCAGTAATTGTGTATATGACCGTATGACTTTTAGTAATATATACAACATTTCACAGTATTACTGTGGCTCTTTCATAGACTCCACAAACTCCTTCATTCATGCCCTTTCATATGTCACAGAAAACCATTAAAAAAGGTGAAGAAATATCTTGGCAGAGGTCAGAGACAGTATGAAACACACATAACCAGTTTTGATCTGAAAGAATGGAACAAGTCACCGGCTCACTAAATACAGCACCTGCTATGGGCGTTGGAGATTATGCATATCTGGAACTTTAGTCATATAATGACAACAGTCTGAGGTCACTCACAGTGCTTCCTGACGCGTCAGAGAAGACTTGACAGCAATGTCAATATATGGGATTAAAGTCCCCCAACAGAAAATTCTGCTTTAGTAATGCAAAGAGTAACAGAATTAAGCCATTTCAAAGTAAAATCCCCAAATTTACTCATTATGATACACTTGAAAGAGGTAAAATTACTGACCATAATGACAATAATTACACAGTGAGACTTTCATCTGTGTTTATAGCAGCCACGGGTTCCACTGCCACTCCAATTACATCAATAAAAAGTATTTTTATGTTTCCATGCCGTGGAAGTGTTTTGTGTGCGTAAAACAGGCGTGTCAAGGCTGACGGCCTGTCACGAGTGTTTACTGATTTGCCTTCAGTAATTGTGTTGCGTGTGGGCATGTGAAAAGATAAGACTGAAAGGGTGGTGGCTGAAACACGGCACCTTTACCCCGCTGGCTGGCAGAATCGGTTTACCCTCAGTTTTATTTGGGACTAAGTGGCCACCATTGGTTTGAAACAGGTTTTTGTTGCTCCTTACAAGAGCAACCGCCTAGCTGCTTCTGACCTCTCACCTTCTTTTCAGGGAGGTAAGCGTACAGGAATTTACCCACATGGCCTGAAGAAGCCCCAGTAGTACAGGCACAGTATTACTGCAAATGACCCTATATGTGCGTTCATGTTGGCTTTGGCAAATAAATGTTTTTAGAATATTCTAGTTGTCTGTGCTATTTTTCATCTTCAGTGATATTGCTTTAATTAGATTATTACCTTAGATCATAAAATCACTCATTCCCAGGTGGATTAAAGGTTCGTCACAGTACTTGTTGTTTCATGTGCTGAGATCACTCACTGACTTTTGTGAAACAACAAGCAAGCTGGCAGGCAGGTATCTCTTTTATAGGGCGTCCCCTAAGACAAGTCAAAACTTGAACAATAGGACATCGTTGTGCGTGTCAGCCAGGGAGGAATGCTCCAGATCCGTCGGTATGCAACAAGGCAATTATTCTCATATACGTCAGAACACCAGCCTCTTCACCGGCAAGAATGTAATTTCCCAGTTACTAACCATCAGTGGAACTGCTTCGATGGCATCAGTGTTTGTTGGGAAGGTGGCAGCACATATTTCTCTTAACTGTAATGTGTTGCCTGTACAGGAAACTGCTTGGAGAAATTAATCATTCAGAAACTCTGTGGAGAGGTTTGACCTTTCGATCTGTGTCAGGAAGAGCTTAACGTGGGATATGTTAAAAGATATGCTCAAAACAGTGTTGAGAAGGGTTATTAATAGATAATCAATCTCATGAATAGCAAATTCAGTTCAGTGTTTCCTCTGTGGTGACTCATGCGGAGATCCTGACGGGGAAATGAGGGTTACTTTAATTTCCTGTTATTTCACTTTCTAGAACAATAGGAAAGAGAACAGGACTGAATGTTTTATTGTGGGATAAACGCTTGCTCATGTATTTAGATGAAATGTAAATGAAAACTCTCTCCACGTGTTACAACAGATGCAAAATCCCTGAAGTGCTCCTCTTTGAGTAGCTAGTTTAAATTGTGTAAACTTAGAGACAGGCTCTTCAAAGAAGTCCACCCTTAAGAAACCAGAAACTATTTTGCCTGAGCTGGCTCAAAAGACGAAACCGATGCCGGAAGGCAGTGCAGCACAGCAGGTTCCTAAAAACCTTGTTCTGGTAAAACAGGCGGGAGAGGGAAGCTGACTCAACGCACAGTCAGTAAACATTACACTCCCTTATGGAAATGAGACTGATCAGCTGCACGAGTCAGACTGAGGTCGCCCTAACACTTAGAGGAAATGATGAATACTAGAATTATATTTCTGTCTCAATGGGTTTCGTGATTAGTATCACACGAGATTGTATGGGGCAATAAAACATGCAAAGGTTTCCTGTGGAGTGCCACCTCTTTGCTCAAACAAGATTTAATTACAAAAAACCTTCACCATGCTTATCTGCCAGTTTTGCTGCAACTGTCATTAATATTATGAATTTGATTAAGTAATCTGATGAACTGCAGCATGTGGCATTCTGCGTCAATTTCTAATGTGCTTTTATTTTGGGATCATGTGATACAGACATCTACATTCACTATACATACACTCCATAAACACTGTGCTGTTCATCAAAGGGATTATAACATCCAGTCCTATTTAACATTCTGATCTGAGTAGCCTGGAAGTGTTTTTGTGCAGACTGTACTTGACCGAAACTTGGCTGAGCTCAAACCTTGCATCCATGTGTTTCACCTGCAGTGGTGCGTTTGTTCCATGTAATTTACTAAATGATTTTTCCATCGCTGCTTGCAGTTTGCTTTGAAGGTTGCACACTGTAATGTTGTAATGCCGGCCAGTTTTATGAGGCTACATCCGGGGGCCGGGATGAAGTGCCCCGGGGGACCCCACCATGGTCTAAATCCCACACACCCCCATGCAGCTTCTCTCGATCACCGCCAGACGACTCTCTCTCCCTCTCTCTCCGAGTCTCTGAGGCCAAGCCCCGCCTCTGGCAGGTTGCGGGGCGGAGCCTGGCCGTGCGGGGCCGGGAGGCAGTCAGAGCGTCTCTCGCCACAGCTGTGCTCCGCTCTTTGTCGGTCTGTGCTCTCCTGCGCTCTTCTGTCCGGGCACAAGGATACAAAGAGAGGGACATACGGCATGAAATAGACATGAGGTCTGCGGGGGCAACAGAGGGGACACGCACAGCCTGACCGGACCGCAGTTCAGCCCGAATACGGATACTATTATCTCCTGGCTGGATACGGAGATTCGCCGATGTGCGCACTGGATTTTACCCACCAAATAGTGTCCAGATCGGGGGGAGAGGGGTGGACGTTGTCGCGCAGGTAGGATTTTTTTATGTCGCCTCGACTACAGAGACGTGTTGAGTTTGTATTCGGTCTGTTCTCAAATCTGCTGCGCTGTAACAAACCACCCCGTGTGCCTGCTGCAGTGCTCGGTATTTAAAAGCTGAAAGTCCACAGTGCGTAAAGCTCCTGGTCTGCTGAATAAGTGCTTCTTAACGAGAGCAAAGCTGCCGTGGCGTGCTGGTGGTGGTGGTGGTGGTGAAGTAAAACGCCGGGGTGCCCCGTGTGTCTTTTGTCGTTGCTCCGCTGCAGTGCTGCCTCTGTGTGTGCGTGTATGTGTGTGTGTCAACTGTAGCCTACGTGCAAACTTGCTCGGGCAGCGATGTGTAAGCGGCACGTAGACGGCAGGGGCCGCGTATCGGACTCCCGTGATCAAAATATATAGTCCCGGGAGAGGGAGGTTTTGTTACAGTGATGATTTTATCGCTCCTGTTCGGATACGCAGCTGTAATTGTGGGCATGACGTTAGCCGGAGACCAAAGGCACCGGAATAGAGGCAAAAGACGCGCACGCAGTTACACTAATGTCCTCGTCTTCTATGATTAAACTGGTGCTCGAGTTCCCTGCAGCAGGATTAGGTAATATTTTTACGCTTTGGTTCCTGGCTGCGCTAAAGTACACGAACCTATCATCGCTTCCCAAAACCAGAGACAGTATAACAGGCTGTCCTGTGACATAAGGGCTGTAATGAGTCCGATCGTTGTCCTGGGGTCATTCTGGGATCAGTCCAGACTAGCTTTAGGTGGCGAGCGAGTTTCATTTCAGCAGGGCGACGGGTTTTACCCAAGAAAGGAAAGAGGAGCTTTCACGATTATTTTTTGTGGCATAGTAGCTCCTCCGACCAACCTATTAATCATTGCTTTATGCGCCAGGATGACTTCACCTTTGGAAAATAAGATTATAGGATTATGCGAGTTATCTTTGATGACTACCTCTCTCTCTGTCTGTCTCTTTTAGGACTGTCGGGATTTAGGAGCGGGCCATGGATAAAACTTTGCACATTCTCCATAAATCCGCAGACGGTGGGCCGGCTGGGATCTCCCTGGACATGAGTTTAAATATGGACGACGGAGAGGGCTTCACGGAACAGCAGATCGTGGGGCTCCCGGACAAAATACCTCTGGTGAAACCTTATTTTAAGAAGAAACAGAGGAAATTGGATGCTAAATGCCTCCACCGCGCCCTGGAGGATCCTATACTGACCACTTTGCTGAGCACGGACACGCTGGTCTCTGGGGATGGGGTGTTTGTTCCCCGGAACCAGCCGGGCCGGACGCCGGGTAACCTGTGCGCTGCGGCTGTGGTGAAACAGAACTGTATGGGCCAGGTGTGTCTCAAAGGAACGGGAGCTGCTGAAGACGCCACAGCTGCGGCGGGGGTTGGGGGGTTGATGACCCGGGACGTTGATGTGGAGATAGCCGATACTACTGCGGAGCTGGAGGAGACAGAGAGGCGAGCGGAGCGACCCAAGATTGCGGAATCTAACCCTGACTGTTTTCAGCCGTGCCTCAAGGCAGCCGGGAGCACAGTGACGGTAACACCCCCGGGCAGGGATTTATCTCCCACAGTTGCACCCCAAGCTACTCACCAAGAGGGGGCCATCAAAAGCAACGACCTCCTAACCTCTGGGGCTAAGAATCTTCCAGTCAAAGACTGCACTGGAATCCAGGACCCGCACCCCCTCCTCCTGCAGCCTGACAAAGGGGTGCTATTTGAGGATAAAAGCGAAGAGGCCTCCCTGGACCTGGTTTTTGAATTGCTCACCCAGCTTCAGTATCACACGCATCAGTCAGACTCAGTGGACATATGTGTGGATTTCCTCCAGGGACGCTGCGTTTATGGCAATGACTGTGCCCACCACCACACTGTCCTGCCCTACCACTGGCAGATCCGCAAGAGCAGCACTCAGACGTGGCAGAGCGTAGTGGACGACTCCCAGGAACAGCTGGAGAGATTGTACTGCAACCCTGACAATGAGCAAGTCAGGCTCAAGTTTCAGTAAGTACCCCGCTTCCCTGCAACCTGTAGACCTGAGCCATTCATTTCTCTGCAGACGCCCTTGGGTTGGATCCTGCAGAGGGAAGCAATAACGGTGTCTGTTTTACTGATCTGGATCTGTGCCATCTGTGTAAGAGGGTAGGGGGGCAATTCACTTTCAATTCAATCAACCCAGAATAGGAACTGAAACCACAATTTGTGAATATGTGGAAGTTCGTCCGCCTTCAAACTTTTCTGTTTATTCCACACAACATTTAGCGCAGCGTTAAAGCAGAACAAGTTTCACATTGCGACAAATGTTCCTCCAACTGGATCAATAGAAAGGGCAGTGCACTGCAGTAAATTGTTGTGTTGTAAGTACTGCTGAAAAGACTGCTGTGCGGTAAATTGATAGGCACTTGTGACATGGCAACAATGGTGCAGTAAGCTGATAGGCTGCCTGCGAGTGATAAGCCACGTCTGGTTCCGTGTGTTGGACACTGTAGACATCGGCCTGAACGTCCGCTTTGGTTTCACCACCAGCAACAAACTGAAGGTTTCGGCTCTACAGGTGTTCTGTCTGTGTGTGTGGCTGGAGGATTGTAGTCAGGTGAATGTTCAATGTGGGTGGGTGTTACTTTCACGGTTCCATGTTGAGCAAATGTGATTTATGTGTGGACGTTGAAACGAGCTCATTAGTCCCCTTGGCCTTCACGTGCCATCAAGTTAATGTGTGCTCCACATGTATCTTTTTATTTGAACTGCTATCGTGCCCTTGTGCAGGCATGGCACCGTATCTCCTGATATTGGTTATCTCGTTTCCTGTATTTCCCTGCTTCCAAGCCCTGCCCTTTGATTGACTGGAGCACCGTCCAAACCAGACTTTACAGCCTTCACGGCAGTGAGCTGTGAACTTCCGTGACCCTCGGTTGCCTTGTGCGGTCAGTGACACAGACGCACTTGGCAGCTTCTCTGCTTCCCTCGGTCGGAGACACGCACACGGCTGTGTACATTCACACCCACACACACATGCACGCACTGCTTGGCACGCAGACACTCGCACGGATCGGCTGCAGAGGGAAGCTGAGTGGCTTGCAGTGCTCTCACGCATGCATCTTAGCAGACAGAGATAAACCTCTCTTTGACTCTCTCACACACACCCAGAAGATACACATACATGCTAGCACTTGGCAAGCCACAGTGGGGTGACATAAAGGAGCATGCACTGTTTCCTGTGAAACCGTGCTGTGTGCAAGCATATTTATACACGAGCGCTCATAATGACTCTGCAGGCCCTGTTCTGAGCACACGTTGCGTATCGCTGCTTATCGTTTGTTCTCTTTAAATTCTCCGCTCTTGACAGGAAAATGTGCCTAAACAAATTACACAATATATTTAGTCACAGTATTGTCTCAGTCCGGTTAGGGGTGTAGTCTATGTTAGCATTGTACCCTTAAATCTATGAACCACATCCAAACCTCCAATCACATTTAAATAGCCATGTGTGTTTGTTTATGTCTGTGTATATGCAACACACACACACACACAAGCCTGTTTTTGTTTGACCTGTTGACTCATGTTTTCAGCTGAAACTCTATGCAAAGTGCATATTGCTCACTAAACAGGATATGCACCTGGAGGTGTCAACCTAGATTCTTCAGAAGCCTTCTGAGTGTGTTACACCAGCAGACAAAGCAATCTGGATCTCTCCACTGAAACTCTAGCATTAAACTAGAAATACCAGAATCATTTTGACGGTAAATGTCAGGTACATTTGCACCGCGTCTCCTTGAATTGCAGCCATAATCAAGATTTTTGTCCTTTGTACTTACCAAAAGCCACTCTAATGTATAACGTACTCAACAATATATCATATTTATGTTGCGATTAGTGTGTAAAATATTTTTACTTCTTTGGCCACACATTTTTTTTTGTGGCGGAAAGCTTGTCTGGAACCGCTCCATAGAGATTTGCCCCGACCAATCAGATTGTTTGGTTGAGCGTTATGCTGGGATGGACAGGAGAGCGACAGTGACGTAGTCTTACGACTGAGTGCTGGCACTGATTGTTTGTTGAAGCACACCTCATAACGATACCAAATGATGTGTTACCAGACTGATATTGTGATAAGAAGTCACACAGACATATAGATAATTAGTATTTAACACACTTGTAGGTGCCGTTACAAGCATGACACTGGTTAAATTCCATTTAAGTGGACCACTCCAGGCTCTGAACCCATTAGAAGTGGGACTGTCACTGGCAGAAAAGTGTTAAGACTATGGCTGAAGTGTATTTTCTTACCCTGACCGTAAAAAACAGGTTTGACTGTTTGTGAATGGTCGAGTGGCAACACTAATATTCCTGAAACCAACGACCTCTCTGGCAAATAACAACCCAACTAGAAAGCATAAGGCCAGGCCTGTGAATGGACAGTTGACGCGTCTCTGGTGGATCCCAATATAATGAAATAGTTTGTTTCAGTGTTGTGTTGGCGATGGGCGGATTCAGCGTGAGAGTGGTGCAGCCTGTTAAGTCAGAAACCGGGGAAAGTCAGCGAACTGTTCTGGTTATTCAGTGCTCAGTTCAACCATGTACTCAAAGCTTTGTGTTGCGCTGGGTGTGTGTGAGAGCCCTTTTGATGCCTCCTCTTTACAAATGCAACCCAGCTTGTCTTTTCATGCTCGCAAGTACACACACACGCAGAGGGTGAAGGCATCGCCGTGGTTACTAAACCCAAATGATAACATCGTTAGCGATATAAAGAGCAGCAGATGACTTAACAAGCTCTGCTGTCGGTATGGCAACGCGGCCCTGTTTTGCCTTGTGCCTCCTGTGTGCGGCAGGAAAGGAGGAAAAGGACAGAAAAGAAGTATTTTTCTTCACGTATCTGCATCTGATTATGCGCTGAGCGGCCTGTTGAGGTGCGCGCATGCTAGTGTGTGTTCCGCGCACCGGCTGAGCTGTTTCCCATGTGTGTATGATCCATAGCACAGGTTAATCCCATCCATATGATAAGCAGGAATGGAAGTCTGGCTAATCCGCCTTACTCATGGACTCAGCAGTAAGGAGGAATGTCGCAGTCATCGCTTCTAAAAGTTATACTGTAATAATCCTCCTCCGTGGAGTTGCTTGTTAACAGATTTACTCGGCTCTGTGGCGTGTGAGAGAAGGAAAGTGTGTTAAAAATAAATATATTTAATCTCATTTCTGCTTGGCTGATTAGGGCATTTCGTGACATCTATAACTTACAGGGAAACAAGGTCTCGACCAAATCTCCCGTAATTAGGCCAATTTCCTGTAATATCTGTGACTTTAGGACTTCAAAAACATCGCACTCTCTTTTAAATAACCTTGGTGAGGTCCACTTCTGTGTGTGTGCGTGTGTGCGAGTGATAAAGACAGACTCTTTTGTCAGCCAGGTGATAAAAGCCTTGCTTGTCATTAACTGACATAAAGAGTCACTGAGTACTAAGGACAGAGCGACCTGACACCAAGGTGTGTTAGTGTGTGTGTGTGTGTGTGTGTGTGTGTGTGTGTGTGCATTTTTGTGTTTATATCGCAGGGATTCCATTTTACGTTGCCACATCACGAATCAAAGAAAATCAAGGATAGCTGTGCCTCAGCGAGCTTGTTTGTGTGCACGAAAATAAGTAGTGTCAAGATAATCAGTGTGCATCCACTGTGTGTGTGTGTGTGTGTATTTGTGTGTGTGGGGATATAACGTGTCAGACAGATCATGCCATGAATCAGAGGGGCGAGGTCTGGGTCGCTCTGCCTCTCATTACTCTCGAGTCTGCCTCCCTCCCTCCATCGCTTTTACTCCTCCTCGCCGCCTCCTGTTTTTTTTTGGCCATCGTGCGCTAGATTTCATTGTACCATTCATCTTTGCCTGTCTCGGTATCATTTTTTCACTCCTCCGTTGTCCCCCGAGGGCCTAAAATGTTAGAAAATATGTGAAAATGTATGTTTGCTCTTAAGCAAAAGCACCCTTTCTCTGTTTTACTTCCCAGCGCCCAGCCTCTGAGGTGTCGCCATGTATTCATTTTAATGCAGAACTAAAGTGCTTATCTCCACCATTTTTATCTCGTGTTTTATAACTTCACGAATTACACCCTGGGCAGCTTTAAAAATGTTCAAAAGGGGTGAAAGGACAGAGAGAGGACACTGCTTAATGATGTGGACAGAAAGATCCACTCACACGGGAACAATCTAGTACATTCAAGAGACGTCGGCGTACGTCTTTCCGTGGTTGGCTTCGCTTGCGGCCTTTAGAGCAAGAAAAAAAATGGAATCAAATGAATCTCATTTAAATAGATAAGTTGAAAGTCAGCAGGGTTTAGCATGAGGAACTAACAGTAACCCATGACATCAAGGCAGCGCGAGTGTAAAAGGAACCTTCGTCAGCAGATTTGGTTGACTGGCTTATCTAGGCGTGACTGGATGAAGTTTGCATGTGTGTACACGAAGCTGTCGAAAGAATGCGTGTGTGTGTGTGTGTGCGTGTGCGTACAGGAGTGTGAGTCTACTTTTTTTTCTTTCCCTAGCTGGTGACGCTCACAATGGCATGACTGATGCAGGAATGCGGGTCCTTGTATGTACAGCCGTGAGAAAGTTGGAAGGTGTGTGTGCTCGAGGCAGTGCGAGGGGGGGATTAAAAGTCGTTTTGACAGTGCACCGAGTTTTTTCTTTAACCTTTATTTATCCAGGGAAACATTTTGCTGAGCACACAGACTCTCTCTCTTTTCAGTTAGCAGCCACTACAAGAACAAAGCAGGTCTGGTGCAGTTTCAGAGCCACTTGCTTTGCTCAAGGGCTTCCTTCTTTTACGGCTGCCCCCTCCCTAGCCTGCAGTAAGGGTTACTATTCAAAAGCCGTTTTCCTTAAGTGACAAAAGCCATTTTAAATGCGGCGTGTGCATTTGTGCGCGTAGCTTTGCCAGCGGACTGACGTTTGAAACATGGTCACCGGCCTTGCGTCGTGGGCGTGCTTTGCATCCCTTTCCAACTTTTGATTGTCCCGCGCGTTGAAAGCACGGAATCTCGGTGCACTTAATTTAAGTGGCAGAATTTTATTTTTAGAAAAGACTCAAACTAGTCAGGGAGCAAAGGGACAAGGACTGTGCCAGCGAGACAGGGTGTGTGAGAGGTTGATACGGAGGTAATCAATGAGGTGGGGAGGCTGCCTGTAAATGCGACAAAGCTCACTTCCTCTTAAAGAAACTGGAATATTTGTGCACGCACCACAAGTCACTCTTGAGTTCACACACACACACACACACACACACACACACACACACACACACACACACACACACACGCAGAATCTCTTGTCATCGTAACACACTGTTACAGGCAGAAACTGTTCTATACTGATACAGTAAATGCCATGCAGGTGCACGGCATGTGCTTTAGTTCTCAGACTGAAAAAAAACAGAACAGAGACGTGCGGAAAGACCGAAAGAAGCAGTGAAACGGGGAACACAGTGAATGTACGACGGAACAAAGTGAGAAAAATACAAAGAAACTAAGCGAGCAGAAGAAAAGTCGCTGACCAGAGGTGAAACAGAAAATGCACCGCGTTCTCTGTTAATTTATTTCTACTGCGTCTTCATTTGCTGGCTTTTCTCTTCCTTCCTTATTAGCGCTCTCCTGATTCTGTTGCTGCGCTTAACTGTGTAATTAACATTTTTGTTTGCTGTTCGTGCAAAACTGAAATGCTTTTTACCGATATGAGGTCTGGAAATCAGGTGGGCATTATCTGTGTGCCTGGTCTTTCTGATAATCTGGTGATCTGATAGTGACTCACTCCACAGTTACTGTTTTGTTTCTGCACGTGCTCAGTGAATGAACTCTCATTTCACTTCCTCTTACAGACATGCAGTGACACTATGAGTTAGCAGAAACAGACTGTAAATATAGTGTTTAGAACTACTATTTCTATGTCCGTATGTGCATGTTTTTGGAAAGTGACTCCTGGCCTGTTATTATCACCTCCCTGACAGAAACTGATGCGTGTGCTTGTGTGATCCCGCTGACCAGCAACTGCACTCGCAAGCAGGCGAAACTGAATGCTTGCGCACTGCGTACTCATTGTAATATGCGGTTTCTCTGCTTCAGGCTGACTAATAAGGAGGTTTACACATTCCTCAACTTCTTTTTGTTTTCATATGTGAACCGTCTAAACACGTCCTTTATATTTAGAAGAAACCAGAGAAACACAAATTACCAGAAAGCACTCGTCGTTCTTGACGCACATATTCCCAGACAGATAGACACTTATGAATGTCTAACATTTGACATTACTTCCGCTTAGGTCCTCGGCCGTAAAAAGTTCATGAGCCCATTAACGCAGCGCACTGTTTGCTCTGTCATTGTGGGTGTCTTTCAAAAATTTTCATGATTTCACATGCGTGCAGCTGCATGTACAGTATGTGCGTGTCTGTCTGCCTTCCATGCCATAGCGTGCCAGGCTATGATGCCCACATCCATGTAAGTGGTATGTCTGACCCAGAAAGGATTTGCCCGAGGCCCTATGGAGGACTAATATAGAGAGACTGATGCACACGACCCGCCCCTGTCCAGACAAAGAGAGGTTAAGGGAGGGTGTATGAACGGGACAAGCTCGCGTGTGTCTGCTGTTTTTTTTTTAAACACTTACTAGCAAAGGGCAATCTCGCTGTGTGTGCTGATGATCAATGACTTCTCTACAAGGGGGCAGGCAAAGCTTCAAAGTAATAGTTGAGCATTTTGGGACGCTTATTAGCTTTCTTTGTTGGGAGTTAAATGAGAGTTCATGGAGCTACATATAGGAGGTAATTAGTTTCGCATAGCACAAAGACCAAAAATAGGGAGGGACTGGAAGCCTGGCTGTACCCAAGGTGACAGATTCCACCCACCAGAGCCCTAATTAACTTGGTATACTAATATAAGCTAACAAGCTAACCGAAACGGCCAAACGGCTTAGCTACAGATATGACTGTAGCGTCCATCTTCCTATCTGACTCAGTATTCTGCGGGCGTCACGGTGATGTTTTCGTTCATGTGTGCCTTGTGTATTTTAAGTGTATTCCCTGCTTACGTGTGGCAAGAAAGTCACGTATTTGATGCCATGTGACTCATCCTGAGCGAGCAATTAGAGGTTTGGGCGTCTTGCTCCAGGGCACGTGGGTTAAATTAAGGTCCCGTCTGCAGCCACATGTTTGATCACACGGCCGCCGATGAAAATACAAACTGTGACCATTTAACAACAAGGTGCCACAGCCACATGTTAGCTGACCGTGTGAGCGCCTGCCTCCCTCACGGCAGTCCCTCATTCAGTTCATTCAGTGATGTCAACCTTGTGTTTCAGGGGCCGAGTGTTTACCCTGGACTTCGGGGCGATGCGAGTGTGCGACCTCGAGTTCGACTGCGTCCGCCGGCTGACCACTCCGCCCAGCCCACTGCCCGCCCCCCCAACGAACGCGAACCCCACCCCCAGCTGCCACACGGTGTGGAAGTACTACTGCAGAGACAACTTTGGCTGGAGGGAATACTCCGAGGTGAGTCATTCAGTGCACGCTCTGCGAACACCAGGGCCAGACACATTAACGTCGCCAACCCCAATCAATTGTGTAGCCTCTGTGGTGGGATCGATTTAGATAACACATACAATCTAATCAGCCTTTGTGACACAGCTGTGCCCAACCAACGGCAGTCCGTTCCGCCAAATCAGTAGAAAGTATTATAAGTAGTATAAGGACAATGGCACCTATTATCACCACAGCTTTTTGTCATTTTAACAACTGGGCACGCTCCACTGACATTTCCCTCTTCCTCCTTCCTCTATTGAATGAAAATGCAGAACAGACTTTGGCAGAAAATTACAGGCAATTCAGTCTGAATTCTTCTCTATGTCCCCCCCTCCTGCTTTTTTTTTTAAAAATTTTGTCCTACTTCATGTCCTTCTCTACAGCCGGTGGTGAAGCTAATAGAGGAGGCGAGTTCGAGGGGACTTAAGGAGGTGCGATTCATCACACTCCAAAACCAGTATATCCTCAACATCAGGGAGGGCTTCCAGCAGAACGCTGTGTTCGGGTTCAGGCGGCAGATCAAGAAGCGGCCCATGTTCATGTCGTCTGTGATACTCACGCCACACCTGCAGTAAGTAAACACGACTGACGCTCAATCTCAGCCTGTGCTGTTACGGTTGGGAGGTCAGCACCAACGTACTCCCAGCTACAATCCACAGGTTGATTTTAGTTTTATCAACCAATTTTGATCCAAACCACATTTCTAACGCATATTAACTGTAATCAATTGTACTCCGTGGCATTGTCACTGATGTCAGCATGCAGGCATCACCAAGCTGCTAATGTGTCCTGTTAGCAGGTTGAGCTGACAGAGATGCTCGCACATCTACACATACTTGCCAATATGGAAGCTGTTTGGATGCTAACAACCATTGTCTCTGTACAGCCCATTAACCTCTCCAAAGGAGGGCCAAATATTTGAGTGAAGTCTGAGGTTTGGTACGAATACATCATAAAGGGAATCAGAGCAGTTTTTCTGTTTTCATTCATACTCTGGCAGAGCAACGTCAATCATTTAGCACGCAGATTTCAACAGAGAACATTTAGCATTTTGGACGAGCAGCAACTATTCTAACCCTCAATTTACGCAGAGTTCCTGCCAGCGTGTAAAAAGTCACTCACGCAGAAAGTTGGCTCTGAAATGCGTGTCACACTGTCTCTGCGTGGCTCTCCGTGTTCTCTGAGCGTCATGAGTTCCTATTTGGAGACATGCAGGCACACAGAGGTTGGTACACGATGCTAATGTCACAGTCAGGGTTGCATTCTTGAAATCCTATGAACTCCGCATTCGCCTTTAATCCATTCCAGCGCTGCTTCACAACGGCAGCCGGAGCTAAACCTGAAACCTGCATCACACTTATTGTATCAACACTTATTACGGATTGGATTTTTTTGCCAATCAGAAAAAGGCCCGAGCCAGAAAGAAAATGCGATAATGAGGCAAATTAGAAGAAGGGGAAAGTCGACAAATCTTTTAAGGGAAACAAAAACATCAATGCCCCCCGTCCCTCTCCAGCTCAGCAGGACCCATATAAGCAATTAAATTTCTTTTTCTCCAAACGTCCTGTCTCCTGACTATGAAGCGATCTGCCTCGCAGCATTGCCCCAGCCTTATTTCTGAAACAAGTGACAGTAGATTGGAAACAAGTGGAGTCATTTCACCCCATTTGCAGGTTTTTTTTCACTTCCTTTGCCGAGCAGGCTGCTGTAGCGGTGTCCTGCCAGTTTCCCACACGGAGCGAACGCCGGAACGAGCTGTTCCTACCGGGCCCCAGCAGTCAAGGGAAGACAAAATGGAGAGCAGGAGATGGAAGAAGGAGAGAGAAAATTAGATGGAGGAAGCATGAGACGGATAGAGAATGAGGAAGAAAAGAGACGGCGAGCTCGAGAGCTCTGCTGAGGAAGTGAGGGAGGCCTAAATGGTTTCCAGACTGGGTGCACAGCGGAGTGGAGCTGTTGAGTGAAGGAGTGTGACATGTTAATGTGGGAAGCCGGAATTTGGATCGAGGGATTTGTTCATGGGACTTTGTCATCTGCTTGTTATGTGTGCGCTTCAGTTAATCACTTAGCAGGAGGAAGAATCTGATCAGGGTCACAAAATGAGGACAAAAGGCTGGTTCCAAGGAGGCCCGCAGTTAAAGCCGTAGTATTCAGGCTTTAAATGAAACGTGTTTCTAGGGGAATGAATGTAAGTCAGCGCAGTGTCCTCCCAAGTGACCACAGCAGTTTGTGTGTGTATCCGGAACAATCTGTGCTAGGCTTAGAGGTTGAGGTCATTAGCTTGATTGGCACTCTCCCTTGCTCCCTCCCCACCTCTCCCCCCTTTCCTTCTGCCATCTCTTTTTCCTGATGATGTTATTTTCAGCCGTCTCCTCCCTCTCTCCCTTCCCTTGTTATCGGTCCTAATCTTTCTCCCTTTCACTCTATCGCTCCCCAACTCCATCATTCTCCGGTTATCTGTCCCTTTTCATTTCACACTTGTTTTCTGCAGCAGGCTGTCTGTGATCTCTTCAAAGCGCACGGGGAATACAGACATCGATTGGTGAGGGAGGGGGGGATAAGATGAGATGAGAAAGAGAGAGAAAAGAGATGAGAAAACCTGTCACACTAATTCAGAGCCGCACTGATCACAGTCTCTTGACGACACCTACACACACACACGCACACACACGCTTCTTTATGGCTGATAGAAGTAACAGCATTTACACTCAGAGAGCGACAACTTGACAGCCCGACTCCTGTTATTGACTCAAATGCCAGACATAATAGTTTTTTTGTCACTTCCATGACAGCTCCACAATTGGCATTTTTATTTCCCCTCTCCCTCTTGTTCTCGCTCCTGTCTCTCCCTCACTTTGCCTCCCCCCCCTCAGTCCTGTTTGGTGTCTGGCTTTCATTTTTGCGCTGCCCCGTTGCTTTGTTTGGTCGGTGACGGCTGCTGTGGAGCTGCTCCACGGTGCAGTGATGTCATTGTTGACAGTCAATGCAGCGAGATTTTGAACGTGCAGACGTGTCGGTTCGCTGCGGCGGTTTTGTTTTACGTTTGGATGCGGCTCTGATTGGAAGCACATGGGAATGTGTGGCTGTAGGAAGGTGGAGGTAGCACACTGGGACGTGGGGTTTTTCGTTGCCGTGCGGGCCCGCGACGGTGCTTAAACCGGCCCTCAGCAGACACGGACAATAGCAAAAAAAAAACAAAAAAAACGCCATTTGACTATGTGCAGCAACTAACATTTCCACATAAAGCACATCTTGATCAGAGTACTCATCTGTTCTGATCCAGTTCCACTTCTGTATGTGAGGGCTCAGGGTTGGCCGATGCACTAAGATGTGTACTTTATGTGACGGCCTAAAAGAAAAATTCAGCCAAGTATGAATATTTTCTGATGTTTATTGAGTCATAGCATGTATGTAATTAACACCGTTTTGTGATAAGGGCTGAATTACATAATGTTTTCCAGTAACCCTTCTGTCAAGTTCATTTATAGGAAGCTATGTCAAAACCCGTCAGAAATTCCCAGAGCCCAAACAGATGACTATTCATGTATTTGTTTCGACAGATATTAGGAAATTTTCCCCCACAGAGTAACATATATTGCCACTCATTGCATCATTTTTTTTTCCAGGACTTTGGGCGGCCTCTCTTTATCCCCTCTCCCCTGTTCGTCCTCCTCGTCCTCCTCGTCCATGGACCTCTCCACGTCACACCCCCTCTCGCCGACAACCACCAACCCGCCCAGCCTTTTCCCTGAAACGTGGCTGCCCATGACGATGAGCCAGGACTTCCTGCGCGTGCCCGTGTCCCGCGAGGACCGCAGCTACAGGACGGTGTACAGCCTGTTCCACAAGACGGTGTCGGAGACCAAGTTCCGTATCATTAAAATACAGCGTGTGCAGAACCCCTTCCTCTGGGAGAAGTACAAGAGGTGAGAGCTGCTGCATTTTGTCCTTTTTAAAAACACTCCCTCCGTGCTGCAGGTACTGTCTGTTGATCTGACCACAAAATCGTGACTTATTTCCATAAATCCTGACCTGTAGCTGTAACGTGTTTATGCCAGGGCCAGGAAGTGAAGCCGCTGGCAGGATCGCGTGCATTCACTTCTTTTGCATGCTGTTTTTTTTTCTCCCTCATTTAAAGGCTGCACATGAAGCTGTGGTGTCTGACGGTGGCGCACTTGCGGTTGTGTTACTGAACGTAGTTCTGCAGAATTGATCACCAGCTGCTATGTCATAAATGGCACGGCGGCAGACCTGGGTTTCTGAAATATTATAAATCCACGACGATGCTAAAGTAGAACCAGAAGAGTGCGAGCACAGAGCTTATCTGTCATATTTTGCCGCTTTTGGAACAAAACAGATAATCAACATTTTATCCAGATATGTGTTGTTGAACTGAAGAATGCTGCAAATCCAGCTGTGTATGTTCTTCTAGGCAGAAACAAGAATGAAAAATCCTTAACAATAAACACAGAGAGAATGATAAACAGTGTAAGAGGAAGAAAATTAAAAAAAAAAAAAGAACATGGTGCAGATGGGAGCAGCTGTGTGGGACTTCGTGAGAACAGTTGACAGTGGTGTGTGAGCGCAGCAGATGGAGAGATGTTGGGTGATGGCGATGTTCCTGTCTTGAACACAGTGGGCTAACCGCTGCGGTTTGAGCAGGGCAGGTCCTATCAGCTGTGACAGTTAAACTCTCCCACACTGACTGGCACCACACGGTTTCACAATGACTGAAAGTGTGTGTTTGTGAATGTGCATGACGCCGCCTCTGAAAGTGATGCCCCCGCTGAATGTCAGTTGATTTCCTCTTCCCACACTCAGGAAACCATAACTGCTCGCTTGCGTGTCTGCGTGTGTGTGTATTGGCGTGCGAGCGGCTGGTTGTTGATCTGAAGGGAAGGGAGCAGCTTCTCCCTAAATTTGGATAGCGCTAGGAAATGAAGCGTGCGCCTTCGATGTGTGTGTGTGTGTGCATAGCTGGATGCGTGCAGTGACAGTCCGCGTTAGGTCACGAGCTGCAGGATCAGGCGAGGTCACGCCTGGGTCACAGCCTCTCTGGCTCGAAACACGCTCTCCTCTGCATGCCTGATTGATCCTCTCACATCA
Organism: Mugil cephalus; assembly: GCF_022458985.1. Taxonomy (NCBI): domain Eukaryota; kingdom Metazoa; phylum Chordata; class Actinopteri; order Mugiliformes; family Mugilidae; genus Mugil; species Mugil cephalus. The sequence goes on from NC_061778.1 coordinate 24,273,282, forward strand.
AAAGTCCTGCGTGAATGTGTTTCTCAAGAAGCCAATTAGGCCCCGCGGTGGTAACCAGCTTTAGAGCAAACAGTGGTGTGAATAGAAATGACTGTGCGCCTCCAAAGTGTTTAATATTTAATCATTTAAGAGATGATCTGTCTTTGTGTATCCGCCTGTTAGTTTGTGTTGCTCCAGGTTTATTATTTATTATCAATATATTATGTGTAGCGACCCACTGACACTGTCCCTCTCCCCGTTCAAACAGGAAGAAGGAGTACATGTCGCGGCGCATGTCCGAGATGGACCGGCTGCTGAGCGAGCGCCACCTCTTCCACGGAACCTCGGCCGACGTGGTGGAGGGCATCTGCAAGCACAACTTTGACCCGCGGGTCTGCGGCAAGCACGCCACCATGTTTGGCCAAGGCTCCTACTTCGCCCGGAAGGCCGTCTACTCCCACAACTTCTCCAAGCGCTCGCCCAAAGGAGTCCACTGCATGTTCCTGGCCAAAGTCCTCACTGGCAGGTGTGTACACGCACAGTTAATAACTCAGTTAAGACGTTACTGCTATTGCTGGATTGTTTGGGATGTAGGATGTTTGTCTTAGTAGTTTCCCGTTGGAAATGACATACATACGTCTATATTATTAGTGATTTAGCCATTGAATTAAATGCATGAACAGTCCAAATGCACCACTTATATTAATACTTGTTCCATAAGTTGTTTAATTCTCCCTCGTCTCAGTTGTATATGTTAGCTACGTCACCCTGCTTTGGTTTGAAAGGAACTGGAAAGAACTTAGTTTGGAAAATGCTAAATCAAAGCCGTATGCATCCTGCTTTTATTGGGGGTTTCATGGTTTAGCGTTCCTAATGAACAGTCCGGCGTGTTTGACAAGCGTGTTCCCTCTGGCACGCACCTCTTCCTAAACAACTTTCCATTTTCACCCAACCTCTCCCTCGCACTTTCGGATTAAATTTACAGAAGACATCAGCCTTAATTTGAATCATGAAAATCCCGAGGTCCTTTTCCATAAACCATCTTTCAGTCATGCTATGCATCATGCTAACCCCCCCCCCCCCCCCCCCCCCCATTCCTTAAAGTGCAAGTCAAATCTGGAGCCGCACATGTAAAACAGCTGATTTGGCTGCACCTATCATACATCACCGGCTTTGTTATGCCGCAGAGGACAGTCTGTGGTGCGCCCAGAGGATTGTGCAGGGGTTTTGAAACGCACCACACATAGCCCACCCCACCCTTAACACACACACACACACACACACGCACACTAAACCTGGGTTCAATTGCTTCCAGACCTGAGCGGGGATATACAGTACACTCCACGTGTTTGTCTGGAGCTGAAAATGTTCTTATTTTAATATGCTTTATTTATGACCCCTGAATAAGTGCTGCTGCAACGATTGATGGATGTTTGGGGCTTGAAATAAATATTTAAGAGAGGAAAAACAAACTGGTTACAGTGGAGTGGCTCATTTTATATACATGCAGTACATTAATTTCATGCACTTGCAGAAGATGCTTATATTATTTAAGGCGTCCTAAGACACACAGAAGAGCAGCAGTCTTGTAGTCATTAAATTTGGAGGAATCGTCTTTAAGATGGTAAATTATTCCTCTGACACCGCAGAAATGAAGAAGAAGTCAATGGAAATCTGTCTCTAGAGCAGCATTTAAACTCACTGGAAATACAACACCCATCGCTTTAAGGTTGTGTGACTAAGGTTTTATGTGTTTTCTTTGTTGTGTTCATGCAGGTTTACTGTAGGAAATCCCTCCATGCGCCGGCCTCCCCCCATCAACCCCCGCGATCCCTCTAGTGACCTTTACGACTCTTGCGTGGACAACTGGGTGGACCCCCAGATCTACGTCATCTTCAACGACGACCAGAGCTACCCTTACTTTATCATTCACTACGAGGAGGTACCCAGCACAGTCGCCGTCTAGGCCCTGCATCAGACCTCGGCGTCTCCGTCTGCAAATACGCCTGCGCACAGCTCGCTACGGTGGTAGACGAGCGGAGTTTGCAGCTCGCGTTGAAAAAGAACAAAGAAGACCAATACAAAGTGTGACTCGTCGTTTAACCAACGCTGCTTGAATCACTTTCGAGCGTCACCCATCTGGTGCTTGAAACATGTTTGCAAATGCTCACTGATTCAGGACTACAGTCAGTTGGATACAGCTAGACTGGACCGCACTAAGGAACAACAGACCGGGTTCTACTGGACAAAACTGGACCGGCGAAGGACAACACCTGCTCCGTCCAGTTTTCTGAGGTGGATGACATTTGAAAGCGGCTACATTGGACTTGAGTGGACTCATACACAACACTTGAGTATCAAGTAAAAGATGGGTGCCCAGTGATGCGAATCACCGGCCCAACTTACCTATTGATTTAAAGCAGATGCAGGAAAAACCAAACTTAGTCCCCTTATCAGTTTGACTTTGTCGTATGGCTGTACATGAACGTATTCCCACATCAGGACAAACGCTGTAGTAGACAGTTAACGTCCTGCCAGTACTGTGAATGACCAGCTGGCCATGTTGTTATTATTATTATTATTATTATTATTATTATTATTATTAATATTATTATTAAATAATTATGCTGAGGAAGCCACAACCAACCAATCAGAGGCTTCCATTACAACTCTGACCCTCCCATCATTCTCAGATCATAGTGAGTGTTTACCTAGCCTCCGGCCCATAAGTTTGTTTCAGATCTATGTGCTGCGTGTTTGGATCTCTTTGATTTCGTGGACATTAATATTGTGGCCTCTACAACCTGACAACGGACGTGAGTTTCAGAGGGACTTTCACAAATGGAAATCCACATACTGTAAACCTCCAGGCAGAGGATTCACATGAAGCCAGCGCTGCTCCCGGTTAATGTTTTTTTGCTTTTTGCGCCCGCCGCTTCAGGCCCTCTTTGAAGGGGCTGAAGAGCATTTAACATTTATGGTGAGACTCGGCAGCGCTGTAGCGTTTTTTTTTTTTTTGTTTGTTTGTTTTTTTGTCGACAAACCCCCTGAAACTCATCTCTCTTGGACCACTCTCTCGCTCAGAGAAAGTAGACTTTTTTTTTGAGACAAACTGTACAGGCGTTCTCTTTGTTTATATTTGAACTGTGTGCCTTTTGTTCATAAAAATGTTTATTTATGTTAGTTTAATGTAACATTGATTAATAAAGAATCTAAACAAGGAATAAACTGAGTGGCCAGCTTGTGCTTTGTTCGAATGTATTGGTCGATATTCCTGCAAACATCAATACTCAGGAAAGCGTGGGATTAATTGTGTCTTGGTGAAGAAAAAAAAAAAAAATATATATATACACAATATAGATCAATATAGATTTTCTTCATCTATTCTTTAAAGTTATTATTATTGGTCTAGGAAAATGCTGTAGTAGTTTCTGTTATTCCTTTTCAATAAACCATTTCTTCTGAGCTAGAGAAACATCACCCAGCCCGTTGCCAGTGCAGCCGACTGGTGCCTGAAGATAAGCCAATCAGTGACCTGCTATCTGACACAAAAAGGGCAAGTACTTTCTAGCCCTGAGTAAAATCAATCAGCGTCAGCGTGACGATGCCTGTCATTACAGAAAATGACGAAAGCAGCGACCAAGGACTCAGGAACTCTGTCTCCTTCAAATTCAATAAAATTTAAAATAATTTCAGCTGACGGGAGTGGAGAAAGCACAGGAGCTTAGTCCACATAGTAACAGGCTGCAGGTTGGTGCAAACATCCAACATCCAAACAGGTAAAACATCCAACTGGTAGAGCAGATATGCTAGCTGGATGCCTCCACTCTGATTTATTACCTTTAAACAGGAAGGGCTCGATCGACATTGACTGTTTGATGAAGAAAGGCCTTGAAACATTGATTTGAGAAATTGCACAGCCCCTTTCACGCTCTAGCTGCAGCCGACTGCACATTATTCTGCCAGTAAGGAGTTTCGGTTGAATTTTTTGTTGCTTTCCAAAAACATTTCATCACAATTTATATTAAATAAGTAATCTACTTTTGCTAATTGGACTCCAATAACACAGCTAATAAAAGGGTTCCATGTGGTACAACCCCACCTAGAAACATTTTCACCACTGGAAACTGCAAGTTTGTTCAAGATTGTACAAAATGGACAAAAATTAAACATATTTAGAATTTTTTGTAACTTTTTTAGCGACTGGTGGGGGCTTTATCTTTGCCAGTTGTAAATATGCAGTGACAAATAGTACACAGCTAGCCTGTATCATGGGATAGATTATTAATGAACATATTTTCTAGATTGTCAGAGACTGCGTTGTGGAAATGATACTTTGTGGTTTTAGTGGCACACTGAGTTTAGCTGACAGACAACTTGTAACCAGGCCACTCCCTGCAAATGCTTTTTTTTTTTTTTTTGTTTCTGCTTTTAATCAAAATATATCCAACACGTCAGACTGGGCCAGGCCCTCTGTTCCCTTCTGTTTACAGTCTCGCTATGATGAACTCGCTGTCTCCTGACTCCAACTATATTTACCCTTCTAACAGAGTGCTATCAATCTTCTCATCAAACGTTTGACACAAAAGCAAATAAGCGTATCCAGTCAAATGTCAAACAAAAGAACTGCAGTTCTGTCCAACACGTAATGGAAGTAGTTCTACTTAGTGTATTTTACCATCAGCAGTTTCGAGTACAGTTTTGTTCATCTGATTATTTGTTCTTGGTCGAGTGGTAATAAAATCTTCCCCCATGCTCAGCCCTCTCTCTGTCTGCCACCTCTCCAGGCCCTGCCCTCCCCTCACCTCCAGCAGTGTATTATCTAAGCGCCATGTCTAATGCGGTCCAGAGGGAGGCTGGCGGGGCCAGTGATCTATCCCAGCCCAAAGACAGCTCACGGGAGCAGAGAGTTGAAGCGCTCGGCGCCCCAACCCTCCTTCAGCTCATTGACTTCTCATTTCTCAGAAAAACTCCCCACTCCTGCCATATCTTCCACTTCATCTTCCATCTTTCGATGACTAATCCTTTTACCTAACGCTCCTTTCTCTCAGCTTGATCTCGTTTGCCACTTGCAGTTGTTTCCAGAGCCACGGCTACCATTCAGGAGAATAAGGTCATGTAAATAGGTCAGTATTTGATTCTGCTTAGTGTTTATTTGATGGTTAACGGAAGAGTTTGTCTCTTTTTCTCTTTATTCAATATATTTGTGTGTGAAATTTAAAGCTACATCCACCAGATTCTGCAGAGCATAAGTTAGAAGTATCCACAGCTCAGCTCAGACTTCATGGCTGAGGTCCCTTGAGCAAGCACTTAACACTCAAGTTGCTCTCTGCGGCCGCTCAAAGGCAGCTCCGACTGTACACATAACTGTGGGAACAAAAAGATGTGTTGAAAACTCGGGGGAAAAAAATATAATTTCCCCTTGGGGATCAGTACTTATTTGTTATTATCAATGAATCTGGGTATTATGTCAACCAAGAATACATAAACCAGCTTCTAGGACCCAGCCCTAGTCTTAAATTAGCTAGAATCTTCTGAGAAGCATGTCAAAGCCTCACTTTTTAGCACGTTATATCCTGTTTATTTCTTAGAAAACTAAAGTGTAAAAACAATAGTGGTTAAATAATGATGGCTTTATGGAAGCTAATTCATTTTTTATTGTGTATTTATTGTGTGCTGGGACCCTTCATGTACTTTATGGAGCTGTTTAGGGGACGCAACGCCCATCTTGAGAAACAAGACTGAGAAACGGCCTTCAAGAAGGATCTTCCAGTAATTGTCGCTGTCTGTGTGCGTACCCAAATGATCCTGACTCATCTATCAGTAGATACCCTTCACTTTAATTTCCTTTGTGTCTTTATGTGTCAGCCCAGTGTGTGCCGTAAGACCTGTCATGCTGAGCTCTGCTTTTTGGCAGAGGACTGAGTGGGCTGAGTGAAGGGGGAGGACGGGGCAGAGGCAGACAGAGAGGTGTAGAGCGAAGGAGGAGGGGGAGCAGTTATTTTGCTGCGCTGCGTGCCTGTCTGCTCCTTTCGTGTGCATGCAAGATTACGCAGGTTGCCCTCTGTTTGCCCCCATCCCTCTCTATCTCCCAGTCTCTCTCTCTTAGCTCTCCTCCAGCCCCTCTTAATCTCTCTTGCAGCCACTCTCCTCTTCTCGTCCCACTCTTTTTTTCAGCCACCTTCTCCAGTCTGCCTCCTCTCATCAGCTCCTTACAGCTTCAAATCCTTCCTTCCATCTCGTCTTAATGATTCCACCCCCCCTCACACGCACACACGCACACACACGTAAACACTCTCTCTGTTGGTCTCTGTCATGCAGCAGGGACTGGCCGGGGTTGTTTGCCTGACTACCCTCCAGGAATTGCTGCTGGCAAGCCAAAAGCACTACTTTGTAAACCTGTTGGCTGGGGTTAAAAGAGGAGCAAGAGGCGAGCAGGAGAAGATGTACATTCGGGATGTACGGACGGAAGAGACGGGAAGGACGAATGGGAGGGGGGAGGTTGAGAAAAACGAAGAGGAGAGATGAGGCTGCAGAAACACACAGAGGACTGAGTGTGTGAGGGAAAGATAAAGTATAGCCGACATACGAGCGACGACAGACCTTTGAATTATTCAGAGGAGTGTGTTGTTCGATGCGGCCTCACCGCATCTATATGTGTCTGTGCTTTACTTCTGAAAGTTGCTTGCTCATCCAAAGTAAGACACTGAACGGCACTTTATATAGACCCAAATCAGATTTGATGGATGTATAATTCATTTGGGCCTCATTGTACAGTAGATTGAAACGTGGTACGCACACACGTCAGTTTGAATCTAACCTATTAAGACTCATATAGACAAATACAAACTGATCCTTGTGTAAGAAGCTGTTTTCTTTGGAGACAAACTAGTCAGTCAAACACTGTTATTGCCGTTGCTGATGTGAAGTGAGAGAGATTTCATCCACAGAAGGACGATGCTGTTACTAGTTGCTATGTTAGATTGTTGCCCAGGTAAAGACGTGTACTATTTAGAGTTCAAACTATTACAGTCTGTAATAGGGTAGATAGAAGACGGGCCTGAGGGTGGGCGGTGGAGTATTGTTGATGTCATAAGTTTAAGGTGGTTTATGGTGGTCCATCTGAGGGCCCCCTTTCTAGTTCTCTTACCAGGGCCACACACATTTGCTTGGTTTGTCTGTCCTGATGGTAAAACTAGATAACACCGACTGTTATCTTGGAAAACAGAAGAACACCACCACAGTTTATATGCCACACACTGAGCAACCAAAAGGTTTTCACAAATACTCTTGAGTTTGGTTATCCCTACACAACTGGACCACTGAGAAACATGACCTTTTACACCTGTGCCTATCATGTGTCTCCAAGTTGTCAGTTCACCAGTTATGCTCATAGTTTGTTGCTGTCTGTGTCCACGTTTGCTAGACTAGTCGAAATTAACCTCCGCACTTTTTATCCTCCTGTTTCGTTTCATCATTGATGCAGCATTCACACTAGTAAAAATCTAATTAGTCCCACACCACTTTGGAGAGTGATTGGATCAAATGAATCCTTGATGGTTATTTAAACTTTGATATTAATGCTGCTCACCTGTGATCTGATCGCCCAGTATAGATGCAGACTTAGTCTCACAACCAATTTTATTTTATCACATACATACATGTCATGATATTGTGTTTCGGTACCCTTTGTAATCCAGTTTGGTTTTGTGTGCGTTTCCTGTTTGATTATGTTTGGATTTCAGTTAGTTAGTTACTTCCTGTCTTTGTCTCTTTCCCTCCTCTGTGATTACACACACCTGTCTTGCATTATGTGTTTTGTCTTTGGCTCCGCCCTCATTGGTTTCACCTGTGTCTGTTAACGCATCAGGCCTTGTGTGTAATCTGGAAGTTGTCCAGGTGTTCCTGCCCACCTCAGTCTACACACCTTTGCTTTGTATTACCTTGTTTCTGTTTGTCTATGGCTTGTACTCTACCTGCTTACTTCACTTTTTGGTTCTTTATTGTTGTAAAACATAATTAAGCTGACTTTGAGTAGCTCCTCTTCTGATTTTGTGGATTCGGGTCTGCCCTCCCTTGCCTCCCTTACACCTGTGACACATTTGATGTTGTTTCTATTCTCTTGTATGTATTTGATGTGTTGCCTATTTGGTACATCTGTGGGTTGACCATCTACAGCGTTAATAATAGCATCTAATCTCTACCAATGATTTATGTTGTAATTACATTCCAAAAAATAAAATATTACTTTTATTGGCATCCATCTAGAGTGATTTTCTTCAGTTGCCCAATGGTTTGAGCGTGAATTCTAAATGCCTGAATTGAATCTTAATTCTTCTTTGTTCTGAATTTCAAGATTGATCTTTGAGCTGGTTTCGTGCCTTCAAAAATTCTCAGTTCAGGTTTTCGATTTTGTTTTAAAATGTATTTATTTTTAATTTGCACGCCTTACAGTTTTAAAGAGTGTGAGACAAGCTGCATTTATTTCAAGTCTTGAACTTAAAATATTTTGTTGTTCAGTGATGTGGGAGCCACATTCGACACAAACTAAGGCTATAACCTCACCACAGAGGAGCAGGTTGGATTCCAGCATGTGCACTGCACTGTGTGGCATCTCATCTCTCTTACCCCATTACTTCCTGCCTCTCTCCTCTGCAAAATCGTTGAAAACAGGCCCAAGAGTGGAAAATATTTTTTTTTTTTAAAGTAAGTTTCAGTGGCTCATAAAAGTCATTTTCCCACTGTTCTCCTCAGCCAAACCTCTCCGCACAGGTTTCAGCGTATCCCCATACTTCCGGCTTAAGCTTTCTCATATTGCTCTAATATCTCTGTCATTCACACACATACCAACATGTATGCAGTCACGCATGCAGAAGCCTGCATTCATTTATTTATTTATTTTTTTACACACGCAGTCTCACAGACACATGTATCTGGAAATGTCTAAGCTTTGGTCTGCATTAACCCAGTATCTCATAACTCTTCTCTCACACGCATGCACTCAAACACACTGACATGCATGCACACATGTATGCACACAGACCTACATGCTCAAAGATGCACACGCACACGCCTCCTGCATTAAGCCCAGGTCCATATTGCTCCAACGATGCCCAGCTGCAACCAATGAACATTCCAGTTACTGTTTTTTTTCCTCCCTCCCTCTCTATCATTTGAAATTTCAGCTCTAAGCCTCTAGAACAGCAAGCAGCCAAATATGGTCAGGCTTGTGTCGTGAACTTTGAGCGACCTTCTAAAGCGGCACAGAGATCGTGACCTTTAAGACCCTGCCTGAGGCTGAGCTTTAGGCTCCGTTTCGCACGACCACGGAAAGAAAATCAGATGTGCGTGTGCATACGAACACTGTCGTGGAGTAAGTCAGAGAGGGAGTTCGTGACCCGCGTCTCAATAAATATTTCTGACCATTTAGTGGCTCGTTTTACAGTTTTTTTTTTATCCCCGTTTTATGGCTTGGTAATTATCTCAACCACATATTTTGTGCGCTCATTTTTTCCTCTCTGCAGATTTATTACTTCCCTTTAATGCTGTAAAAGATATAGGAAACAGAATGGTACAGTATGGAGTGTCAACCTGTCTTCTCTCGTAGGGTGGGGGTTGTAAAGGTTCACAGCGATGGAGTGTGCTGCTGGGAAGACTGTAGATGGAAATTTCCTGAGGCCTATAATGAAGCCACATCTTGCGTAGGGCACCTGAAACTTGTGCCCTATGTGGTGGATACCAAACGTAGATCAATATCCACTTCAGCAACAGTTCTTTCCAGTACATTCCCATCTGAAATTGTAATGTCATGGTGATGAATGTAAGTACCAAAACATGTTGGTTATAAATTAAAATTCTCCTGTGACAAAAAAAAAAAAAACAAACAAAAAAACAAATACCTCTTTAAGTAGTACAGAGGCTGGGACCCAACTAGACAGGTAACCTTGGTTTTTATCCTTTTATGCTTTATCTTTTATTGCCTATCTTCTCCTTTACTATATTTAATTGTTTTTATTTTTAAAAGCTATTGTGCTCATTTTTATTCCATTATTGTAATCATTTATTAAGTGTATGTACCATCATTTTGTACCTCTGTACAGCACTTTTGTTAACAGCCATTTTGCAAACTATCATTGTGTAATTCTCTTTTCAAATTTTGAATAGTTCAAATCAACGAGTTAGCAGAACTGCTTTTGGAGATGTACAATTCTCTTTCATCTCTCCCAGGAAGCTATGCTCACTTTGTCCATCTGTAGGTACATATACGATGAAAGGGCCCGAATCCATCAAAGACATCCTGTTTGGCGAACCACTATACTTTGAAGAAGCAATTCAAAGCAGAGAAAATGTTTTTTTTTTGCCACTCCTAAGAACACAACAGTCTTTCTTTCTCTTGCAACATATGCAGCAATTTTACTTGAGAATCAGGTAGCGTCTGCGCTCACCGATCCAAATGTATAATTTGCCTTTTCAAAGACGGGAGAGATGACTTCTAATCTAAAACTTATTTCAGAGAACATGCTCACACAAGGATGCGTGTGAGGGTCTGAGGATGTTCGTTTATGCGACTACGTCCATGTATGTTCATGCGCATCTGTCTACCAGTGTCTGTTGGAGGTTCAAAAGGTTAATTGTGCCATATGGAGCGTGAATGCGTGCAGGCGCATGTGTGTCGGTGTGCAAACTAAGCTTGTCTGTGCAGAGTTCAAAAGGTTATCCGTGCCAGTGTGTCGTGAATCCTGCCTCAATAATTGAGGCTTAACAAGCGCATGTTAAAACATCATGATCCTCTCTCGCAGTCAGTCATGGCTCAGACATGGGAGCAGCTAAATGTTTGTCCTAACTCAATTATTCACCGGTTCATGTGTCCAGTACGGGTCTCATTTCATACTCATCTGCACTGTTCAATTACAGTGGTCATCATTCAAGTTTTGGGTTTATATTCTTACCAGTAACAAAATAGCATCAGAGAGGACTCATTTGAACTCATCCAGCTCCATTACAAAGCAAAACAGCCATTCAGCCACAGTCATAAGGAGACATCTTCAATACGAGTGTATCTATAAGAAACGGAGCTGTCAAAAATTTTCTAGATTCTTATGCTATACTTATATAGACTTTATTCATCCACACGGGAAACTGCTCGGTCGCAGTAGCTCAATTGCATAAAAAAATGTAAAAAATTGTTACATAAAAAAATTTCATATAAAAATGTATTGAAAATATATATAAATACATTTTAAATAAATAAAATATATAATACTATAAGCAAAAAAAAAAATACTTGCACAAATTGGCAAGAGAAGGAAATAGGATTAAATTTACACTATATACATAGGAAGGATAATCGTAAGGTACAATGATATGGATGAACAGAAAGCCAGAATAGAATAGAATACGCTTTATTTTCATTATACAGTGTACAATGACATTGGAGAGCTTTTCCTTTTCAGTGCAAAAAAACCTCCACATGTATGTACAAAATATGAAGAAAAATCATAATATATCTAAATATGTATATGTAGTTTTTTATTGCAGCAGTGGTAAAAAATAATATATATATATATATACACACAGGTGAGTTGTTGTACAGCTGGATTGAGTGTGATGTGAAAGAAGTTCACTGTGGGTGTGGAGCTAGATTAACTAGAGAGGGGAGAATAAGCTCCATTGACCGTCTATAATCTGAATCTATAATCTGGTGAATTGACGGATTGTCTGTGATGGAGAGTATTTTGTCCCGTGTCCTCCCGTCCCTCTGACACTAACGTCTCCAACTCACTGCCAGTAATGTGTCCAGTTCGGATCAGTTTCATATGTCACTGTTTTTTGAACGCGCAGTACTAAATGGTGATTTCATATACAGGAACACACCTTCCCACTCATCTATTAGTCACCAGCACAAACCATCAATGTCATCACACCGCCCTTAAAAGGGGTGGTTTGACATTTATTTCAACCATACTGGAAATAGTTAGGTCTCTGTATCTGTATGATATGTCTAGTATGATTGTGTGCTTTTTCCTTTGTGCGTTCCTATCAAGATAAATGCAACACTTGTTTAGTCTGAATAACAGTGAGTCATAAACCTGCAGAACAAGTCTCAGATTCAAAAGGATTTAACAATTAATGATGCCAGTAACAACATTTCGAATCGCTGCCCCCCTTTTTTTATTATTTATTTATTTTTTTTATTTTTTTTCTCTCGAGGAAATGACCATATTACCCATGAGTGTTTCATGCTTATCATGTGGGATAATTTAATCAGCAAGTATTATGTACTTTGTGCTCACTGGATTATATCTAATAAATGATATTATCAGGTGGAGCCAGTCTAGACCGACTCTTAAAGGCATTTTCAGCGATTGTGTAGCCTTCTTCCTAACATCATTTATCCAGATAAAAGAACATTAAGAGCCCAAAGCAAACTGAAATTCAGCTTTATGTACATTTGAATCTAGAATATATTGTATCCATAGAAGTGGATCGACATGATGTGGATATGACTTGTGATTAGATTTTACTGATGATATTATATCTTGAGTATTAAATATTTTCTTTTACAATTTAAACCCTAGCTCGCTGGAAATGCATTCTTGTGACTTGGAAAAATATTTTGATTGCTTCATTTAATAAAAAAATGTGAAAGATATTTTACAATAAATAACAGATAGGAGTTTTGATCAACATCAAAAATAGTCCATGATGTCACCATTTTTTTTTTATGAATAAATGTGTTATTGAGTAAGTAATGAAAGAATTTAAAAGTAATTAGACTACACTGAGAATTGGGTTATGTTACTAACTGAAATATTATCTGGGACAGTATTTATATGTTAAGGTTCTCAGTCATTCAGGTCATGATACATCAAAAATGTCAGAGAAAGGCAACTGGGCTTGTAGAGTTTCTTGAAGTACACTTTTCAATTGTGAAGCTTCTGCAGTGGCCTTTCTTAAAGGCTTTCAGGTTTATTTGGGACATATAGTGTTGTGCTGTGACAGTTTTTTACTCGAATTAATGTTAAATTGCAATGCGTATGCGTGTGTTTGTCCAAGTGTGTACAGGCAGTGCCGACAGACACACACTGTCCAAATGTTCCCAGCTGGCAACACCTCAGTTCTGAGAGCCTCGCGCACCATGCCAGCAGCTCATTCCCATGGCAACATTATCAAAAGTTCAGCAGCCATGTGGCAGCTGTCTTACTCGTTCCAGCAAAATGGCCATTCAGATGTTGATTTGAATAAATATGCTGCTCCTCCTATCCATTCAAACCGGGATATATGGAGCCGAGGACACTGTGTGCCTCAAGGAACAGCGTGCAACAGAAGAGAGCAGCCTGGTCTTTCTGGGTGTTCAGTAAGCCCTACATCTGGGGATTTAGACACAGGGAGGAGTGGAACGAGGGAGGAGGCAGGAAGGGTGAGAGCCAGCATGGGCTCATTCCCAGTGTATACAGGTGGAATTAATGGGAAGCAACAGGAAAAGACTGTGTGCACCTTCCTAGGGCCTCAAGGATTATAGCTGGGGCACACACACACACAGACTATTCACTAATACTCACTCAGTGTTACACATCTTATCTCTACTCAGTATCTCCCACATGCTCATACATAAGTAGACATTTGGTTTTGGGTATCTCACACCCAGTTCACAGTAAATCCTCCCCACCCCTCATTTATTCATACGTGAGTACACATTTAATTATTAAACTATTAGAGTGACTAAATTCTACCAGTTGCCAAATGACGTTCGGCAATGAATCAGCACACCCACCCTTACTGTACAGTTCTGCACTGCAGTGTTTCTTAATATAATGGGCTGGGAATCAAAATGAGTCTGCCTGCTCCAGACTTGATAAATGAACTTGTATGTCTTGTTCATTAATCCAAGTCTCCAACTGAGGCTAAATGTGTTCAGGCCTATTCCTGTCCTCAAATGGAACATGCTCCTCTTACAGTGGAATGACCTACAATTCTATTTATCGAGGCTGTATCATTACAGCAACTAGCAGGTGTGCAAATCACTGGAAAAAACTTTCTCTGGTCAGGTACAAATTCACGGAAAATAATAGAAGGTAAATGAATACTTTGAATAAGCAGATTCATGCATACTTTTTTTTTACTGTCCTCATATGCTGTTCACTTTAGTTAAAGTTTACTTTACTAGCAGGATATTGTCTTTCTTAATCTGTTGTGCCTGTGCACTTTACCTCTACTTTAAATAAGATTATTTATGTATATATATATATATATATATATATATATAACAAGAAAGCTTAAAGATGGAAGATTAGGTACGCAGGTAGGTAGGCAGACAGGTAGGCAGGTAAGCAGGTAGGTAGGCAGACAGGCAAGCAGGCAGGTAGGTTGGTATGTAGGTAGGCAGGTAGGTCGGTAGGTAGGTGGGTAGGCAGGAAGGCAGGCAGGCAGATAGGTAGGTATTCAGGCAGGCAGGGCTGCAGAAGGTACTCCTGCCATAACTTTTCCAGGCCAGGGATCTATATATTGTGTCCAGATGGCAGCAGTGTGAAGAGGAATGGGTATAGGGTGTGCCTAGGGTCTTGTGTTATGGTGTGTGCTCCACGTGTGATGTCTTTGTTGTTGAGGTCTGATATGTTTGGAGTTAGGAGGCCAACACTTTAATAATCGATTGATTGTGATCTATAGTATCAAAAACCTTCTTCAAATCAATATAAATACCCATTGAACATTCATTATTTTCACTTGCCGCTGCTATTTCATTCATTTGCACCACAGCAGATGTAGTGGTTCTGTTTTCTCTAAAGCCATGCTGATTTTCACTTAATAACTTATTTTTACCACTGAATGAATCCAATTGTTTCACAAACAATTTCTCAAATATTTTTGAAAACTGAGGAATATGGATACTGGTCCATAATTGTCCATACGGTGCTTGTCCCCGTTCTTAGTTACCTTTGCATACTTCATTTTATCAAGAAAAACACCCTTTTGGAACGACAAATTGCATAAGCCTGGGTCTTATTATGGAATGTGTAACTTCTTTAATAATGACCATGTCAATGGAATTTAAATCAGTTGATCTTTTGTTTTTCAATGCATTTACTGTTTTAGTTACATCACTTTCATTTACAGCGCTCAAAAACATTGAGTTAAGAGAAGAATGGGTTGAATTATACTTCTGTAGAGCAACGACAGAGGGTCTAGTCTAGTGGTGGTGGCTGAAGGACACCCCCAACTTGTGCTGACCATGGAGGGGTGGAGATTCACCGAGGTCAAAACAGAAAAAAGCAAGAAATACATAATATGAAGAAAGAATGACAGACAGCATTTAATAATATATCCTACTGCTTTTGAAAGTTTCATCAATCAATCAGTCATGACAATATTAGTACCAACTTGCCAGTCCCATGTATTTTTAGTACGGGCCACCCTATACAATGCTTGTAACACCCCTTCGCATCCCTACGGGCTTTGAACTGTCAGTGCAAGTTTCCGAGGGTGGTGTGAGCTCTCATTTGTCTTAACAGGCCACACCTGAGTGGGTGTGTATAGAAGGCTGTAGAAACCAAAGAGCAACCACTTACTCACACCTGAAGCTCACCCTCACCTCAGTGGCTGTTTTTTTCGTCAGCTTGACTGAAATCATTCCAGCAGATTCCACCTTAACGCCCAAAGCATTTGAGACCCATGTAGTGTGACTGATTTGCTAGAAACTTTATTGACTAGACTGAATTCAGTCATTTAGTCATTTATACCACCGATCTAAATCTGAGTGAAAATTCTGTCTAATCATGTCACCAATTGGTTACACAAAGGATTTTTGTTCTGATTATTGTGATCGATGCTGCTCATTTTGCTGTCTTTTGAATTAATAGAAAACCCTGGTGTGAAAGTGTCTTGTAACACTTTGGTAACACCTAAATAGTTTTCATTTGAATTACTTACTTGCTTGAATTATGAGAAGCCGCCCTTTTGAAAACGTCATAGTGGATGATCCAGAGTAACAGGGACTGTGACTTTACGCTGACTGCGTCATGGTGCTCCAATGACACAGACAATCAAAGGGCTAGAATTACCAACAGGGAGGTCTGCAGCCATCTGTATGTGACTCATCAAGTAACAGGTTCACAACTCAGAATTCATTAGTCATTAAGGGCAAAGTGTAAAATCACAAAAGGCAGATAGAAAGAAAGACGTATAAGTGTAGTGTGTGCATGCACTGTGTGTAGGATAAATGTAAAATGGGGAAAAGTTTGACTGGATTTTATTCTGTTTCTGTTTTCTTGCTAGCTTTCTTGATCTCCCATCCATTTGTTTTACTTCCGCTCAACCCTGCAGCCAAATGATGCAATGACAGGTTACAGGGAGGAGAAAGAAGGATGGAAGAGTGTAAAGTTGGCTTATAAAAACCATTGTGTTCACCTGCCGTCTCAGCCAGCAATGTATGCGGGGGAAATGGAAACAGCTCACTGTGTTAGGAAAAAACAAAGACTTGTGTTAGAGGGAACAAACAAACATTAATGTACAAAACAGAAAGAAAGAAAGAAAATGTCATCATTTCCTGTCTTAGGGAATGTGCTGGAGGAAGAGTGGGCACCATAGTGGGAGGAGGAATGGGTGGGGGGTGGTTTGCTTGAGTATGTGAGACGTGCGTACGTGCAGCGTGGTGTGTGAGCCTTGGTGGAGGTGGGGAGCGAAAGAACAGGATGCACAGCCCTTGAGGAATGTGTAAAGCCTGGTGGCACGTCTGTGAAACTCATCCCTCCCTCCTCTGTAACGCTTTCTTTTTCTCCCTTTTGCCTTCGCTCCGTCTCCCCGCTGCTGTCCCTTCCCCTCTCTGTACGGGACATCAGTCACACGGGTGAGCAAGAGGGAGATCTGTAAACTGAGATAGTGAGGAAAATTAAAGGCGAGATGACGGGAATGAAAGAGGCTGGTGACGGGCAGAGGGGTGAGAGAGGGCCTTTGGGATGGGGGGGCGGGGAGGGAGGGTTAAAAAAAAAGGTCAGAGAGATTGCCTTCAAATGGAGAATGATAGCTAGTGTGTGAGAGGACGGGATGGGATACACGGCCCCATTATCACTCTACGTTCTCATATCGCCTGCAGCTACTCAAAGCCGGTGGTTCCCTGCTTTAGTGCTGTGGGTCACGTCTTGCTGCCGTAGCATGAGTCACGTATGCGCAGGGAACTTGCAGCTCACGACTTGTGACGTGTTGACCTTTCTGCCGCATCTCTCCCTCTCTCTCCCCCTGCAGGAGAATCCTTAAAAATGGAAAACTCATAAATAGGTTTAACAGAAAAACGCATCCGCCTCACTTCTAATTGTATCGCTTGAGTCCCACCTGCACTTTTACCTCATATTTTGCTTCAGGTCCAAGGCCAGATCTCTTTGTGTTTTTTTTTTTTTTTTTTTTTTTATACATCGCCTTAGGCATGTTCTCTTCCCATCCATTTCATCCACATTCTTTTCCCATGTAAGAACTCTGCCTTCTCCATTTTTTTCTTTCCTCTCACACACCCCTTCCTCTTCCGTCACCCCCAACACCACCACCCCCTTTCCAAAAAAACAGCTGCTCTCCATTCATCCTGATTATCCCGAAGACCAGAACAGAACACACCATGTAACAGAACAGCACAGGCTGCACTTTATGCATGCTGCTTTGCTCTAGCTGGCTAACTAGCCACAGCAGGCCTGCATTCCAGCCTTCTACAGTCAGCCTGCAAGCTCTGTACTGAACTGCACTGTACCTAAACCGACACACCTTTCATGTATAACATCCAGTGGTGTCATGTCCTAAATAGCTGTTGTTGTTTTTGTAGCCTACACAGATACGGACATACTGGACAACAACCAAAAATGCCTTGTGTAACAAACAGTAATTAGAACCAACTGGTTGGATAGTGAGAAAGTTTCAGTTGGATTGAAACTGGACTTTAATAATCTGTTCATTAGTAAAACATTGGCTCCTAATAACCATGTAAATGTCTGATTTGATGCTTTATCTCTGGTTGAGGAGCATCATGCAACAGGATGAGTTTCAAAGAGGGTCAGAAATAGAAGGGTAGCCCAACAACGAGTTGTTAATCCAAGTGAAAAAGCCAGAACCAATGTGAACTGTGCTATTGAAGATTTGGATCACCTCTGCCTGTTTGTGTTGCTCTCTTTTTTTTGTCAATTAAGTTGTGCAGGAAAAAAATACATTTATATTGCTGGCAGATTTGATGATCTAGTGTGATTGATAGTCAACAAAGGCATGCAAACACATGTCTCATCAGATCGTTTTATTTGACGTTTAAGTTTTCTGTTGGAATTTTGACAAGATAATTTCCAAGTAACCGTAGTCACTCTGTGTCACTGGTGGAACCTTCCACTCCCGACCAGACAATCGGTTTCCAGAACATTTTCCAATCCTGCGCTGAACCGAAACAGGAGCTGTGGAAATGTCTGATCTTGTAAACAGTAACTACAATGCACTGTGTGACTCACTGTATGACTTGTGTTCCGTATGTCTCATGTGAGCGGCTTGGTCATCATAATTTAGAGTAAAATGTCCCACATGGATCATCCTCAAGAAGGGAAACACTGGTGAGATCATTGGTGTGGAATAAGTGTAAGGCACAACCTACTGATCACGGCATAGTAAATATGAACACGCTTGTGTGCATTCGGTTTAGCTGCACCTCAGACATTTATAACTTTTAACTGGCTTTCACCGTCACCCTTGTTTAAGGCGATAGAGCAGGTTGTTCTCTAATCGCCCAGTTGGTGGTTCAATCCCTGGCCAACAGAAGACAGGCCAAGATGTCCTTGGGTAAGACACTGAACTTGAAGTTTCTCCCAACGGCAGCCAAGCACCGTGGTTGGCAGCTTCTTCTGTCTGTGTGTGTATGGGTGAATGAGAAACACTATGAAGGGCTTTGAGTACCTCTAAGGTAGGAAATCAGACCATTTGCCAGGCCATTTATCTCCAGAAGCTCTTTGTTCGGAATCAGACTGGAGGGCAGAATGGCATCTGTCCAGCCTGCAGTTGTTTTTTGATCGATATCATTCATGTCAGACCTCTGATTCACTCTGCAGCCTTACAAAAATGTCAACATGTAGTCCACAGAGTTGGTTTTACTGTATTCGGGTTTTAAGAGGAATAAGAGGCTGTCCTTTAGCGGCCTTAGCACTGAGGCAACGCTTTCTGCCACTTTGATCAATATGCCAGATGAGCATTCATTTGGCATTAACAGATTTCTGTTTCATTTGAAAGGACACGTCTGAAGAAGACTGTCTCTCTGACTGCTACATGAACTTGTTGCTCCTCTTATTGCTTTCAACAACAAGTCTTCCAACAATGACAGCACAGAGATAGTTACTCTCTCTAACTACTGGATTCATGGGGTGCACTGATGAGAGTCTACTTCATTAGTGAGAAATGACAGGTTTGTTTAAAATGAATATGAAGCTATACATTTGCATTTCGGACTGTCATTCTGACATTTGAAGACATCTTCTCTCTCCACTGCTGGAAATGGATTTCCCCCCTCCTCCAAAAACAGTTGTTGTTATAGTAATCAATGTTGGCTGATAGTCGAAAAATAAATAAAAACCTCTGCTACAGTAACCTGCACAGGCCAGTAATGGATCTGTCTATTGTCTGTGGTGTGTTCAGTAAACGTTTGTTGTTGTTTCTTTTACTCTGGTTACCGTGGCAACAATCCTTGTGGGCTTCATGGTCCCCAATCATCTGATATTGTTTTGGCAGTCTCTATGTCCCTCGTAATTGAAATGAAATGCACACACACACACACACTGCAGTTTGACAAGGTGGTAAAGGAGGGGGTTGTAGGATATTGGTGGGATCACAGCTACAGTGTCTGGTTCTCTGGTAAATATCCTATGCACGCCCTAAACAAGGGAGATGGAGAGAGACAAACACCAGACCTCGAGGAACAGATCCTTGTATTCACCAGGGGCAGGTATACCTGTTCTGCTCTGTTTCTATTTCAAACTCTCAGTTCATTTGTGCTGTGGAGGGCGGCTGGTGTTTCAGGTCATTTTCACTGACTCAGTCTAAAGCTGTTTGTAGTCACTAGCCAACTAATGTTTACTGCCAAACACAGCTGCTGGGTGGGATGGAGTTTGTGGGGTACAGTGGAAAGCAGTATGAATGGCAGAGCAGGCGCTTTGGATCAGTGCACTACAGCACGTTAGTCACAGATGTATTTGTGCTTCTAAAATACATTTCTTTGCTTTGCATGACAATAAAACTTAATAAAAACACTGCTACAGTTACGGATATAGACGATACATTTGTCTTGTCCTTTTCATGTTCATGTGAATAATGTGACAGATCAGATGATCTGTAAGTGTCGCGATATCTTAGTCCGCTTTGCTACTGTTGAGATATTCAAAGGTTTATTATGCTATAATACATTTGAGGGTTATTTCTTTAAATTGTGATTACTTTGTTCCCTTGTTTAACATATTTGCATCTGTTCAGACATCTGGAGTAACCGCCCTCCAGACGTGGATGCCCAAGAATATATACTCATAGCAAATAGGTTCTGCCTGTAGTGACAGGTAGAACAGTCTAGCCTGTTCCATTTGATTTTTTTTTTTGTATTTTCTCACAAAGTCATCTTTGTTTCTGTGGGTGACCCTGACCTCTGATCTCTTGGGACTATGTGTCCTTCACTAAGCAAGAGTTCAACATTTTGGGAAATTATCTTTCTCTCTGAGCATTAAAAGAAATGATTGATAGCATTTTTCCCTTCTGTCCAGAAAATTTAAGGCCAAAGCCAGTCAGCTGTGCTTTGCTTAGCTTAAAGACCGGAGACAGGGGGAAACAGTTAGCTTAGGTATCTGACGGACGTTTGTCATCGCATTGAATTTGCCAAGAAACTGGCTGAAACTTAGAAAATTCCCTTTTCCAGGCCAGAAATAAATAGTCTGGAACTTAAAAGGTTGTAGAACTGCAACTCATTTTCATACTTCAGTTGTTGTAGGGATAAGACAAGCTTCATATAATGTGCTGGTAGGTGGATGGTGAACTTCAGATAGAAACAGAGTGAGTCTTTATTAACTAACAAGCTAACTGACTGACAACAGTATTCTTGTTTTTAGTGGACATAAATAACACGGGTGTAAAATGGAGCCATGTAGAAGGACTGTCCTCAAACCTGAAACTCACAGACTTGCTTGCTTTCTTCCCTCCCCACATATCAGCACGATCAGCCTACATTTGCTGCTTGACAGGTGAGAGCAGGTGGGAGAGCCGTGGGTGTTGTTCACCGGAGAGGTGAAATGAAAAGGCGATGCCGACGTCGTCCTCCCTCTGTTCCGATTCCTGCTCCTGCGTTGGTGTGAGTCCGCTCTCGGCTCCAAGGGCAAACAAAAAAGGAAACAGCGGCAAGGTTGTCAAGGCAACACAGGAGCTACACACACACACACAGACACAGGTGAAGTGTGTAGTTTGCTCAGACATGTGTGGCAAAGACGTCAGCATGCTTGTGTTTTGCAGTGTGAGCGTGCGTTTGTAGGCTGGGAGCTGAGGAACCTTTCACGACTTCAGCTGATGAGTGGGCATCTAAACTTGGCGGCGTGTCATGAGCTTTATTTACACAGCACTGTATCTTTAGTCTCACAGCTAGTGTCCTGTTTTAACACAGACTCTGCAAGTGATGTATTGCTCCCAGTACGTCCAACATTACACCCACAGATAGAATTTATGTGCATGACGCATCTATATGTTCCTTATTAGTGTCACTGGATTAAACCCCGGAATATCTGAACGTGTGAACCTTTCTTCTGAACAGTGCTTTCTACTGAAATAACAAGGCATTTACAATTAGGCCACTCCTCCTCTAAACCACTCACGAATGTGGCTTTGATAATCTCTCTTTTCCTTTCTTTCTCCCTCTCATGTGTCATTCATGTGTCGTTCTCCCAGAGAGCCCTGAGATAGTTTTAATGGCTGGGCGTGCCCGCACTTCACATGCAAATGTGGGAAAAGTAACGACCAGGCAAAATCAAGACAAAAATTCAAAACAAATGCCTAATTAGTAGCTGGGGGATTCAAATGGAGCCAGCGGCACCACAAGCCAATGTAGCAAACAGTTTTGAGAGGGGGAGTTGAGAGAGGGAGTGATATAAATGTCAGGTTTTAAAGATGTGTTAATGTGCACTTTCTGGTACAGAGAAAGCATTCATGGCTGGCTTAGGGGGCTTTGTGTGTGTGAAAGCCAGTGCTCACATCTGTGTCCGTGTGTGTCTGTCTGTGTGTGCATGTGATGTCAGCTCTTTTCTACGTGTGTCTTGCTGTATGCGTTAATTAACTATGAAATGCAGAAAGCATTACCAAAGGGGAAATGGATCTGGGACAGCTCTAATGCAAACACCTCGCTTAGCCATGCAAAAGATCAGACTGACACTGTGAAGTTCAGCCTTCACTGGCGGAATTAACGATCAAAGGATTATAATCTGGTTTTGGATCACGGCCTAAGATGAATTAGAGATTTATTTGCCAGATGTTAACTATGAAGAAAGGATTGTGCAGGTATAGAAAGAAAAAAAATGTCCTGAAGCAGAAGGAGGTATTTAAACTCAAACCTGAGCAGAAAGAAAGCGGTTTTATCTGTCAAGAATTGCTACGCCTGAATGTTAGTCTTACGTCGATGTCAGGCAAAACCATATGAGAAGCAATGTTAAAGTTGCTAACTTTTTGTGGATGCTGGGGTTATATTCCTGTACACCCTCCGAGCTCTCTTTCCTAATAAACTCACCCCTGGTCCCTGCCAAGTCTAATTTGTTCGCTCTGCTTGTGTTTCTGTTCCGACGAATCTTGATGAAGACACACACCCCTCCAAAGAGCCAGACCAACTCCTTATCTCACACCAAGGAAGTGAGGAAGGAACCATCAACAGTGAGTCAAAGGGTGGGCCTCTTGCTACGTGAGTCAGCTATGTTTTGGTTTGAGCAGTTTTTGATTAGCTGTGGGGTCTAAGCTTCTCTCAGCCAGACCCTTTTGTACATCTGGACACTGTGCTTTAAAAAATGGACACAGAATGCCAGGAGTGTTGTTGTCCTGTCAGACTGGTACCGAATGGTACGTAGACCTGCAGTAGATGTGACTGTACATAAACGCATCCTTGAAAATATTCACTTTATCTGACATGACAAGTTGAAACATGCACAATTTTCTTAAATGAATAAAGTAGTTGGGTATTTTTGCAGAAAAACAAAAGCTTTCCTGACATTAGATGAGAATTGATATCGTAACAGTTCCTCAGTTGTCACTTGCGACAGCAAGGATACAGTTAGCTTAGTTTGGGCTAAATTCTAGTAATAATGGAAAACAGCTGACTTCCTGCTTGTCCAAAAACAAGCCTTTCTCACAGTGCCAGTGTTCTTTAAAACCCAATTTGAAGTTTTCTACGTACATATTAAACAAAAATACACATAAACGTGTTAGTTGATGTTTTTTTCCTGTTTTCAGACTTCCTGTTATGCCAACCTAAAATCTCCTGGCTCCATCAAACTATTGGCAAGGGTGTATGAAGCCCAGAGGAAAACGGGGCAGGTGTTTTTGACTGACGAAGGAAAAGAGAGAGCTAACAGATGAAGACTTTGGAAGGTAGATGTAAAATGCGGGTAGGACAAGTAGTGCTACGGTGTCACTCCTCTTCCCTTCAACGGGGGTGGTCCTCTAGATAGATAACCCCAGCCAGACAGCCGTGGGTGATAGAGATCAGATTGAGATGACAGACTGGAGTGCTGCCCAGATGCATGCGCACACAAACACACACACACGGTAATGAGGAGGAAATTAAAAAGGCATTCTGTAGAAAGAAAAGAAAAATGTGCTTTTTGTTGTTTGTCAGCGTGTCACAGGAGAAGTGAAAGAAAACAGACGGCTGGAAGTTCTTTTTTCTGTCAAACATGTCAAGTTCCCTTAACTGAGAATGTGCAACGTGAGAGTGTTTAAACTCTTTCACTACCTACTGAGCTCTAATCTAGATATGTGCAACGGTGCAGTTAAATGAGACGGTCTTGTCGTATTTGTGCTATCAGCTGTTTTTGCCATAGCCCTTGCGTAACCAAACGCCTATCCTATTACCAAGCAAGACAATCAAGATAAAGCTGATATGGATGGAGCCAAATCATTTTTTGCTTTGGGTAGTTTGCCGTGTTGTACTTTTGAAATAAAGAAAAGTCAGATCACCACCAGCATGCAATTATTTTTGGATTGCAAAATGTTCCAACAAGTGAGCTTCATTTGAAAGACAATTGAAATGGAATAGTCGTGCTGCTGTGATGCTGCAATCAGTCATCAAATGCAGCTTTTGAAGTATTCAGCCCATGAATTGAGACGCAGTTTATGAGTCACGAAAGCCGTGGGCATCAAGTTTTAGTGCCCACATGAAAACAGTCTACTATTTTCATTTCTGTATTTGGTTTTGGGTTTTCTGTGTTTTTAGTGTTTCATTTTTTTATTCTAAATGCTGCACCTGTGCAGTCAAGTTGGTAAATGTGTGTTCCTGATTTGCTTGTGCTTTGACTATTTGCATGTATTTTCTCAAGCTGAGATCATTTTGGGCCACCGTACAAATGTCCTTTTGCTTATATTCAAATGATCTTACACACCTACTTGGCTATTCATTCATACTCTCAAAAGGAATTCACGTTTTTCATTCTTGATGTAAATATGCCTCTTCACTTGTAGGTATTTGTGGTGTGCCCCAGGCTTCTACCCTGGAATCCTTTCTTTTCTGCCCGTGCATGCAGCCATTGGCTTATTATTTGTCATTTGGCAAATTTTCCTTCTACTTCACAAATGACTGATGTCCTGGATTTTAGTATACAGTAATGCTGCATTTAGCTGCATTTCACAACACAAGAGCCTTTGTGTAGATTTGTTAGCCCCTTATTAGGATGTGAAACATAAAACGCATTTATTTTTCAAGCATTTGCCTAGAAGTGTTTTCTATATTTTAGCTCACCCACATTAATACAATTTGTTTGCAGTTCTATATTTTACCTTTTTTTCATGAAATGTGCAATATGAATAAAGAAAAATTTAGATAGATAGATTTTGGGAGTTGTGGGGAATTTGCCTCACAAATCTATCTCCATATGCAATCTGTGCGTAAGCAGTGGTTCTGTGAAATAGGCTTCAGATGTTCAGATCTGACAGAGACCTTAATGGAATATCTCAACCTCTGCTGGTTCATATGAGGTTGCTTTTTCATTGAAGCATCCCGTCAAACCTCATTTCCTCAAGATGCATACAGTTACCACATTTAACAGCAAAGCAGTGCTGCACCATGTGTGCAGTACAATGTGTCTATGGATGACAGGTGCCCTTAGTCTGGTGAGTCATCACAGTGGCCTAATGTGTTATCATTGCTTCATTGATGTTATTCATGTTGGAACTTTGCTGCACCTCAGGGACTCGTGAACACTCAGGAGTGATGACAGACTAAAACCGTGAAGCCCGGACTGGAATTCGTGAGCATGGGATGGATGTGTAGATACCATGTAATTTTTTTCCCACTTAACTCCACCATTTTGTGAGGAGCTCTCCAAGCTAATGTGTGTGTGTATGAAATGCGTGAGTGGCTTTCTTTCCCGGAGGTCATTGTCTCTGGGTCCAGACGGCTCCGGCTCAGGTTCTCAGTGTGGTTTCACTAATCTGCCATAATTATGTCTCACAGCCTGCCCGCTCACAGTCACACACATACACCGGCTCCTTGT
This sequence comes from Mugil cephalus, assembly GCF_022458985.1. Lineage (NCBI taxonomy): Eukaryota > Metazoa > Chordata > Actinopteri > Mugiliformes > Mugilidae > Mugil > Mugil cephalus. Next base: position 24,298,985 of record NC_061778.1, read on the forward strand.
CTTCTTGCCTCTCTCTATCTCTTTTCTCTCCTCCTTTCTCTCGCTTTGTCTCCCTTTTTCTCAGGAAACCAGCCGTGCATGTGCGTATATGTGACGCGAAGAGTTACGCATTCAGCGGGTTTCTACTGCCGAGATACAACTTAGAGGAATCTCCTTACAGCTCCAGGGTAGAAAAATGGCTTTGTGACTCCCCTTACAGTGAAACGAGTTTCTAATACAAGAGCCACCCACTGCACGCATCACACAGATCTCCCACATCCTACAAATGTGACGTATTTCTACCTGATGCCTCATCAGTCGTCATGCCTCAGGGTGTGAGGTGATGGAAAACTGAGCAGGCATCCTCAGTCCAAACTCTCTGACAGAGGTAGAGTTTCAGGGGAACCCCATATACACACACACACACACACAAAAAAAAACATATTTCAAAGGAAGTTATCATGTATATAATAATTATTATTAAAGATCATACATGTATAATACAGAGGTGTATTATTTCCCTGCCAGCTCATTATTAGTATAGGTATAGAAATTAAAGTAACTGCAGTTTGATGTTGGATAGTTGATCTTCCATACTTACTGTCCCCACTGTCTTTACGAAACCCTCCTTTATGGTGTTGTCTCTGTCTCTAAGCATGACTTGGGAGCACATGAAATGTTTCATTTTGGTTTTGCTACAAACAAACATTTTCTATGGTACAATAAATCTAAAGCTACAAAATGTAGAGACGGCACCGCAAGGACGAAACCGGAAATCACAAAATATGTGAGTACATATTTATGTAGCACTTTTCCCACAGTTGCAAAGCACAATAAACAACTGCTTGGATACAAAGACACGCTGATGACAGCCTCAAAGGATCATAACACTGTCACCACACAGGATAGTTATACAGTGGATGTCAGGTTTCAGTTTTGTGGTACAGATCTTAAATTTGTAAATAGCCCACTGCAGATAAGCTATCACGTTAAATAAAAACCTTGACTTGGTTAAGTCATACTTCTTTGACTTAACTGTACAAGCGAAAAAGAAAAAAAAAAAGAAGAGTTTACAAGTCTGGGTGTTCGTTTCATTAACTTTTGCTTTACTGACACACACAGAAGGAAAACAGAAACATGACACATTCTGGTCGTGACGTTCAAAAAACATGATTTTTTGTGTTTTTTAAAAATGTAGTAAGTAAATCTACAGTAGCTGTGTGGCCTAAATACAAAAATGAAAATAAATATCATTTTAAATGACGGAATGGGAACTTGCGCATAAGGAAACAGACAATAAATGTTCAGGTAAACAATCGAAAAGTAATTACCTTTTATAATTAATTTTTACCATTATCTGACTGCACCTTCTACTTCAAATACCCATCTATTTAAAGTCTCACACATTGTGACTATGATGAAGCGTTTTAATTGCGGCTAGAAATAGAATTCATATTGCAGTGATGTATGTTGAAGTGAACTCTATTTAACCTCATGACAGCACTCATTTATTCAGAAGGTAGGTTGGTCTTACAGGACAAACCTGTTCCATTTCAAAGGAGCTCTGTGGAGCGTTTGGCCTGTGTGTCAGTGTGTGCGAACCCCACCGAGCTCATTAAACTGTTAATGTTGCCGTCTTCTTCCTCGCAAAACCTCAAACATCGCAAGATATTGCATGCTAAGTGCCCGAGTCACACAGTTCTGCACGCGTACGCAGACACTCACTTGTATGCACATGCGAAGCCTTGCAAAGCCTTTTCTGATAAAATGCGTGCCTGGCTGCTTGCTTAAACACACACACACGCAGACACAGAGGCACGCACGCACACACAAAACAAGCACACACACACACACACACACACATGACTTCAGCACAGCACTCTTATTTAAACTGATGTGAGTGCTGTCACGACATCCGACTAGTCCTATTTGTTCCACAGAAGCCTTGGCGTGAGAGAGCAGGGTCACCCCACTGCCTCTCATGCAAATCCATTCAGTACACACACACACTCAGCACACATTCATGCACACACATGCTTAATAGTCCCGCAGATAAGCAGAAAGACGCAGACACAGACAGGCACCCAACTAGAAATCTATATAGACAGAGAGACCAGTGGATAGGAAAACCATAGGCAAAGAGACAGACACCGCGAAGGACAAAGGACAGAGGCAAATCAACCTAAAAACACAGTCTCGCATATTTGAACAGCCAGCTGGACAGAGTTCATGTCTACCTTGTTCACAGAAATTAAATCTGCCCTTTAAGATGTTACTTCAGTCAGTGGTGGCCTCATGACAAAACCTAGTGCAACTGTTTTTAACAATGTAGTAGTTGTATAACATTGGAGTAAACTGTCTTCTCTGGTCTTCTGACTGTCTTCTAAAAAAAGAGAAAATAACAGAGTTGGAAGCCAGCCATACATTTCCTCCCGCATACCTGGCCAGTTGATGCGTGAAGTATGTACTTGCTGGATTAGTGGTTTTGGAAGATAACATGAAACATTGTCATGGAGAACCTCCTCCCAGGTCAGATGTTGGTCACAACTGTGGGCAGAGGACATTTCAGATGCTGTGTAACTGTTTTACAAATGGTGGAAGTTATTGACAAAGGTCACTGACTGCATGTAAAGATGGACGGACCCTTTGTGACGTCACCCATGGGCTTTTACAAAGGGCGGCATTGAAGCTCTGTGTGGTGGCTTTTGCTGTTCCCATGTTGCCAGTTGATCTTGAATAGCCTAAAGGCTATTACATACTCCTCAAGATTAGAGAAATTTGTTAATTTTCTCAATTGCCTACTTATTCTTACATATTCTTATTGCCTACATTGCTCTTTGTTCTGGACACTGGTACACTTTGAGTAGGAGCAGCTGTAACAAAAAGTAATTTCCCCTTGGGATTAATAAAGTAATTCTGGTCTGATCTGGTCTTATCTGAACCTGGCAAGAGCAAGAACAAAGTTCATTCTGGCCAGGTAATTTCTACTTCACGAGACATATCTTTTGAAAACAGACACGCTCCTCTGTGCACAACGTTTGGGCTACATTTCCATTTTTCCACATTAAGAATAGAACAGACTAGTTGTTGGACACCTCACGAAAAAAAAAATTCTGCTATGAGCTATGAGAACTCCCAAACAAGGGCTGCGAGAAAAGAATGATGTCATGTCCTTGCAGAGTATCTGACAACCTCATTTAACAACTTCTCTTGTGAGGAACTCTTAAAGCTCACTTTTAACTTGATCATATTTATTTTAATTATGGGGAGTAAGGCATAAGTGAATTTTCAAAAGTTGCAGACATGGCAAGATTTTGTACATCTATCTATCTATCTATCTATCTATCTATCTATCTATCTATCTATCTATCTATCTATCTATCTATCTATCTATCTATCTATCTATCTATCTATCTATCTATACTAGCTAGTAACAAATAGCTAAGCGAATGATGGAATGGAAATGTTTTCTGAGTCACGCGTGGGATTTTCAGATTTTACTCAAAAAGGAAATGAGTGAGTGAGTGGTTGGTAAAACTGGATCAGGGAGCCACACACAATGACGCAACATAACAGGTGGACCAGTCTCACATTTAGATGGAGTTGACTGTGCTTGTACAACAGAACACTACGTTCTCAACAGGGCCATTTGGCGTTGATTAAATATATACCGAGAAAAGCTGCTCATATCTGAGGGACAAAGCATGTGTGGGATGGCATGTTTGGGTTAACTGAATAAGATTCAGATCATTATGGAAAAAAAACCTTTTGTGCATGTGTTCTGCCAGTGTTTCTTTCTACTGTCAGTCACAGTTGTGTTTTATGCTGGTCCTGCAGTATTTTGCAGTGCTTCAGGTGAGTTCAGCCAGCATATTTGACCATAGGATTTGTCCTGCATAGTCTAGTCCAAATATGTGAAGCGTGACAATATTTGTCATTTCAGGCCAAAAAAAGAGTGGGTCACAGGCCCCCCCATCTCCCCTCGCAAATCTGTGCACGCACAGACAGACACACATAACACTTTCGACTGCCTCCCCTCCCCCTTCCTTTATCTATTCCACACACACGCACGCAAGCACACACTCAGCATGCTTCATTATACACTTGCCCACGCAGCATAGCGTGCCGGAAACAGACTCAATAGATGCCAAGCTCCCGGTCCCTGCAGGCTCAGTGCCCCTAAAACACTGGGTGCACCTTCCCAAATTAGGTTAATTTCCTTTCGCCACTATTACTGCCCAGAACACAGTCTAGTGGTTTCACAAACAATTATAGCAGGGAAATAATTAGATTAAAATTTAGTACATTCCAGTTCTCATCAACAAACCTGTCTGGACTCAGTAATAAGACCAGCAGAAGTGCAAGACTTTACAGACTACATGACAAAATTATTTTTGACCCTTCCCGTAAGTGTATATGAGTACAATATTTGTTTCCCACTTTTGTGATGTTCGTCTTTTTTTTCGAGCACCAAAAGGAAGGTAGGCTAGACAGGAGTGGGCGAGTGTGATTTGCATCAGAGCGACTGAGTCTGCACGATTCATTGATAGGCCCATAAATGGCCCTACGTGATTCCCCAATGAAATCATACCAACGATCACTCTCTTCCCCTCACTCTCGATTAGAATAGAGTTATAAAGATTGCTTTTGTCAGTCCCGGAAAATAAGGACAATAATGTCACGTGCAAAAGCATAAATGTATTTCTGAAGATACTTATGAACAATCTATTACCATTAAACGATTGGCCCCGTAGAAGCCGGTACGTGAACCTCTGGTCACTAGCTCATATTTGTTCTGAGGTAATGAATTAAATGCATACATCCCACACGCAGCATGGAGTGTGACCTGTGCATGCATGCATTCAAAGCTCGGATAATGTGACCTCATGGCACAGTCAGTGTGCAGTCTCCATTTACTTCAATTAATTCATTTTAACAATTATTATTTTTTTTTTGCACGTTTTGCAGCTTTATGTTTTGTGTGTTTCTGACAATATGGAAACTATACTTGCTGGATATATCATGAATGTATCAAATTATGTGAGAAAAATAAGATCAGTTTCACATCCCTGTATCTCATAACCACCCTCCATTTTTTAACTCTGTTGTTGCAGTCACACAACCACAGGAATGCAATTGGCCTGTTTGTGTCAATCGGGGTCTTTCCTGTCATGTGAGGCTTCCAGCTGCCAAAGCATAAAGCTGAAGTGATGACCACTACCAACTGAAATTTCCATCCCCTGAGACTGAAGCAGTTGTGGTCAGGGCTAACTGTTGCTCAAGTGTGTAAAATGAGAAGCTTCCACTGAACGTCTGACCATGACTGTGTGAACAGGCATATTTCCTTTTATCTACGACATTTTTTGTAAACAGCAAAAAATTACTTGCAGTCACTTGAAGTGAGCTGGCTCGTGTAGGACCATAAATAACTTTAGCAGCTTTTATTTTGGTAGAAAAAAGACTTCCTGTGCTCGCACTGTCGTTTGGTTGGATGACGTTCTGGGCTGCGTGGCTACGTGACACTATAACGTCGTAGCCATGGCAACAGCCAACATACACCACGGCAGTTAAAAGTTCAATGTTTGTTTTATTTTATTTTTTTCGCTTTTTTTCCAAACAGGAGTAATGAGAAATGGGTAAGTAGAGGTTTGTTACAGGTTAGAACAACAAGACTGCATTCTCGTATGACTGCTGTGAATTATCTGAGCGAAGCACTGATTTGTTTACAGTATAACGACTATGTTTGAGATGAGCTAAAATTAGCTCAAATTCATCATTGCTTTGCGAATACTTCTGTTTATTTCCGTCACACTACTAAACCCTACTAGTTTTGAGTTCACAGTAGATAATGTTTACTTGCCTCACATCTAAAAAAATATGCTTTTGGGCACAATAGTCCACACACTGCTAAGCTGATTGGTCCACATTGTGATATTTGAAGCCTTAATTTGCAAGAGGACATAATGACCGGCTCTATGTTTTGGGGTCATGGGTCCTGTTGCTGAATTTATTTGGGATCTGTCAATCCCTCAACTGCTTGCAGTTTAAGGTGGTTAATAGGTGCACTGTGATTACTAAATTAACAATTATTAAAACACTTTATCGAATCTGTGCAAGCCTACAAGCTGTTCTTAAATGTGTTATGTAGACAAGTTTGTGCTTTGTATTTTAAACCATAAAAAAGATTATATAATTATGAGGTATTTTCTCAAAGTGTGGGCAGCTAGAGTCTAGCAATGTTTTACTTAAAAAAAAAAAAAAATTCTTAATGCTGCTGTGTCATGATCAGTTTATCTCCATGTGCCTTGTTCTGGATGAGGTTGGTTGGAGATATCTTATTCTTTGGTCCTCTCTGCCTTAGCAACCAAAGGGAACCAAATACTTCTTGCCCTCTCAATGCTTGTGCTCATGCTCAAACCAAACTGTGAGCTCTCACGACTGACGATGATGTCCGTGCATGCTTCCTCTCACGATTCAGGCATGCGTCCATGCAGAATAGATGAGTTTATAAACAGCTTGCCTCTCACACGTAAGACTGATTAATAGTTCAATCAGGGCTAAAACGGACAAAATGTCACAGGGGGACAGTTGTCATGCAGATTCAGTCCTTTATAGTTCCATTCAAACGGACAGGCTTGCTTAGTGCTGTCACACGGTGTTACTAATTCATTTGTGTTGTGTGAGCTGGTGATTGAGGATCTCTGCTGTGTTTTAAAGGCAGAGCCTAGAGACAGTAGGGGGGCAATCAAGCTATCAGTGTGCATGAGCATGAAGCCTCTTCTTTGGCTGGGCAGGGCCAGTGTGTCTGCACTGGCATGTGAGGGCGAAGGAAACAGAGGGAGTACCCGCGCCTGTTTATTAATGCATGCAGGTTTTAGTTTGTGCCTCAAGACAAAGCTCCCTGTCTATCAATTAGATTGCATATAGTTGAATGAACGTTTGTGTGTGCATTGTGCTGGTGGCCAAATGGTTGTGTGTTTGTGCTATACATTTCCCACGTGTCTTCTCACTCTATTTCTGTGAGTTGGCCTGCAAGGGCTTTTAATGTCTGGCATGTAGCAAGGGACCATCTGATAGGACTGACCTCTAGCCCTAAGTTAGCCGGAGGTATTTAATTGGAGGTCAGCGTGTTGATTTCTACTCGCTAATGGTGAGCTGATATAGGCCCTGAAAGTGTGCACGCACAGATAGGCAGACCTCCTCACACAACCTCCTGCACCTATGGCCACATAACTGGCTCTCAGAAATCACTATTACTCAGTGGGGACTGCAACCTCAAAACGGATAACACAACATACACAAAGTAATGGTATTCCCTTTGTCATTAATTAACAACAACATGAACTAAAATATTCATAAGATTTTTGTCTTGTGGAAAATTTCCACACTTGTAGGTTGAACCAGTTCTTGTGTTGCACTGCAGTGAAGGACGGGCTAATGTATGGCTGTGAAGTAAAAAGTACCTTTAGTCATGAAATGCCATAATCTACAGTCCTTAAGCTCATAAGCTTGACTGATTCATCTATTGAATAGAGTTTACATCAAATGGGTTTAATATGGTGGACATCACGCTAAGGGATTTATCATTACATTAACCTCAAAGGCAAAGCACTCTTCATCAGTTTAAATATACTACACACTTTTATCACGAAAAGAGGAGTTTTCCTGATTTCGTGTAAAACACAGTGTCTTGGATTAATATCAGAATTAGTGATTGTAGAAGTAGGTAGGCTTTTGGTTTTATCTTAACTTCTGGGAGCATCAGGGTTTTTAATACAGGAATATGGTAAATACAGACACAGTAGTTACCTCTTAAGATCTTAAATATTTACAGTATACAAAAGACATGTAAATGTTTATTTCTCCATTAAATTCCTACATAGCATTGACAAGCTATTAATCATTTATCAAAAAAATACCAAACATTCAGTCAACATTAAGTGTTGGTTTGCAGCACTAAATAAAAAACTTATACAGCAAAACAGCAAAAACATTATACAACTAATACAGACCTGCATGTTGACCATTTCCAGCCTGGCTAATTCTGCCCCTTGTTTCTAGGAGACAAGGAGGGATTTATGGAGACAGAGCAGGTGGAGGAGAATGAAATTAAGGCGGTTCTTCAATGTCCTCCGGTCTACCCACTGCCTGAAGAAATAAAAAAGGTAATCACTGATTCAAAAAATATCTTCCTGAAAATGACTGGAAAACCTGACTGTTTTTTTTTTGGCTGGATTTACCAGAACAAAAACTCCCATCTCAAGTTAATCAATATGGAATTTTTGTGAAACACATACCTGCATTTAGTTCAGGACTATGGTGTATGTCACATTTCAAAGCAGCATGCTAAGGAGAGACCATATTGTCACAACATATGCTGTTAACAAATGTGTGCATTTCATACAACACAGAAACATAAATGTGTTGAAAACACATTAGTTACATGCTGATGAGTGTTTCAACACTGCACCCTCTCCATATGCCACAGTAATCCATATGATCTGAATTAAAGAAAAATAGGACAGCGTCTTCTCTTTTAGTGTTCCATCTGTTTTAAGATAAAGCATGTGGGAAGTAACATGGCAATGACGGCGTGTTGCTTTTATGTCCCCGTCAAGTCAGGTGGCAGTTGCATATTCCCATATGATGTGCCATATGGGACGAATATAAATGATCATGGAATAGCTCCTGCTTTTACATTTCAAACAGGAATCACGTATGGTGTCTATTACCAGTTATTGCAACTATAACTACAACTATAATCTGTCTAGCGATGGAGATTATTATTTCTAAAGAGTTGAAGTAATTATTATTTTCAAGCTGATAAAAGTAAAATTACATATGTCAATATGATCCATTAGATATAGTATGATACAGTGAAGCGAGCCCATAGTACTAATATTACACTGTGAGACTAATCTCTCTCTGGGCTCTTCCCACTCTTCCTGTTTGCTGTCTCAGTTCTTCTGTCTGGTGCTTTCGAGTAATTTCTGGAATTTCTCATTTAGGCCAGTAGATGGCTGCGGACAATGCTCAGCCTGGTATCATGTGAGCATGGCCGTTCCATGCCCATGTAGATGTAAAATCCCCCAGTCCCCCCAGCAGTCCCCCATGCCCACATGCACAGTGAACTAATTTTCTCATCCGTCCAGCCCTTGTTCCGCCTGCTGCTACACTGCAGCCAACAGACTTAAATGGAAATTCCTTTTATTGATTGATTTCTGTGCTATTCATTCATTTCTGTCCTTATTTTTATGATTCAACACATACAAGCAGAAACATAGACAGAGTGACAATAACTAAGAGCAAGAGATAGAGAGAGAGAGAAGCAGAGAGAGGGAGAAACTGGTGTTTTGCCCAGTCTTGGGATCTACCTCCCTCCCTCCCTATATTCCCCTGTCATCTACTCAGATTCCAATAGGTCCGTAAAATAGAGGATGTTCTGGGCTTAGCCCCCTGCTGAGTGCACTTCAGCACCATTTATTGGAGGAGGCTTAGGTGGCTGGGGGGCGTGCGGAGAACAAAAAAACAGGCACAGAGCTGTGGGCAGCACTATATGTACTAGTCGGTGTGGGAGGCAGAGAGGAGGCGGTGTACTAACAGGCCCGTTTAAGTGCTGTTAATCCTGGTGTGCTGGAAGAGGGCTGGCACTAAGGTTTAATGGTGGGCTGCTGAGAAGGAGAGGGCTGCGGTTACACATACACACACACACACACACACTCACACACACACACACGCCAGGCCTCCCAAACACACACTCTGGCGCTGAAACACTACTTGCTGTGAACTTTGATGTCAACAAGTGTGTTTATTGTGACTCCACACTTACAAGGATGCAGCTGAAATAGCACCACAGGTACATGTAGTGTACACATGAAAACATCCACTCATACACTGCAAAACAATAGCGGAATGAAGGAGATAATGTTAGACAGGGTGTGACACCTCATTTTAAGAATGTGCAAGTGATGCGCATTGTAAACTCATAGCTTTTCACTTCCAGGAATCTATGTATTTTTAGTAGCCCTCATCTCGTCTTACCAGCTTATCCAGGGCATCCTGCTTCCCATTCACACCGATGTGCCACAACATTAAAACCACTGTCGGTGGTAAATAACATTGACCATCTTGTGAGAATTTAGTATTGTTCTGGGAAACTTTTGGACCTGGTATTCATGTGGATGTTACATGTACCACCCACCTAGACCAGACCAGACCAGACTCCCCCACAGCACAGCAATGACAGGATGCAGGCTGACACACACACAATAATGGTTAAGGAACAACTTAAAACATGCTGCCTGACACAAACACACACACAAACTAAAAAAACATGGAGAACAGCACAAGATGTTGACCTGGCCTCCAAATTCACTAGATCCCAAGCTGATCAAGTATCTGTAGGATGATCCACAGAGGCCCCTCCCCTCAACCCATAGGACCCAAAGACCCCCACTAACACTCTGTTACCAGACACCACAGGACACCCTCAGAAGACCCATGTCCATTCGCTGATGAGTCACAAATGTTTTGGAGGCACAACGGAGACCTACACAATAGGAATAGGAAGGTGGTCATAATGTTATGCCAGATTGGTGTGGTTTGAACTGCCACAGAATTATTCTGCATTTTTACTGTGAATGCATTCATTTTTTAAATTAGAGCACACGTTTTTCTGTTGTGTCCCAACTTCATTTTAAATTAATTACTTGGTTGAGATTAAAAGAATGGTAGAGAACCATTTTATCGTTCTTTTTTTACGTCATATTTCTGTGAAGAAAAAACATTCAGTTTATCTCAAATATGCTGAGAACAAATGCTGCCTTTCAATTTCATCGTGTGTCATGTGAAGAAGTCACTCTTCCTTTAATCCCTTGCTTTGTCTTCCTTAAAAACACATTAGCAGTCATTATTCAGGGGCAGAGAGAAATCCTCATATTTATATTCATCTTTCATGGATAGTTCATGGTTTTGGAATCAAAAAAAGCAACTACTTTCCCAAGTCAGTGGTCAGATGATGGTTGGTGTGTTGATTAAGGAGTTAATGGAAAAAAATAATCTAATAAAACTTTGAAGCATTCATTTGAAGATTTATCCGATGTCAGAACAGTGCAGAATAGTTTGTAATACTGTGAGACAAGATTTTAGTACTCTTCAAAGTTATCAGTGATTGTGTTATCTTCTCCGCTGACAATGAACAGGAAAAAAGAAGTGAATATCTTACTGTTAGAGGAGTAAAAGAGCTGAACTTCCCATCACTATGAGCCACAGTTTCATGCTGTTGCTCTTCTTCCACACTGAGTCAACTGTACGGCTAGAGCCCGTTTGTTGGCAACTTTTCTCTGTGTGAAAGCCCAGAAGGAAGATTGTATATCTAACCTTAAAAAATTCTCAATACTAGACTTTCAGTATAAACAGTAAGTGGTAAATGATGAAATATTTAGTTGAACAGTCTGTATTAAAAATGGATCAAATCATCAGAATATATTTAACAACTCAGCATTACTATTGGCTATTTGATTAAAGTGACCATTTGGTTTTAAATTAAAATATTTCCATTTATGTTGTTTGCTTTTCACACTGGGTCCTCTCACGTTGAATGAGCATAAATGAATTGTGGAACTGTGGCTCACTCTTATTCTCTCCCTTAACCACTATAGATTTGTTCATTGTTCCTTTGGCCAGATATCTTACATATAAAGAATGTTCATTTGAGACATGAAACTTAACCAGTTATTGTGGAATTTACGTTAACTCATTGGTTTCATAATTGTAAATTTGTGCCTCACCAGTCATGGACCTTACTATACATCACTGTTCAGGACCCCCGCTGTGCTAATTACTATTGTTGGCCTGGACATAGCCTCAAAACACATCTTTTCCACTCGTTCCTTTGCCTGATAGGCTTTTTCTCCAAGCTGTCAAAGTGACCCTTAAAATATTCCACTTTGCATACAGAGCACGCAACTGAGATCAGATCTGGAGACACATTTGGAGGTACGCATGTTCAGTGGCAGGTCTGAACACACGTACCTCAAGCAGATTACTTGCGGTCGGATAGCCCAGATTGGATCTTAATGCAAGGTCTTTTACAGGCCCTTAAACATGGAAGGCCCGTTACCTGTTTCTTGGCAGCGTGTTCTAGTCCAAATGTGGCTGAAGGATTAGTTGTTTTCGGTGCAGCACCCAGCAGAGTACACCACAGGCTTTTTAGGCAGCAACTGAGCACCTCTTGTTCTCCATTAGCTGCTGGTACTACCCCTTCACTGCTCAAGCAGCCTGAGAGGAGCTCAAACACACAGTGTAACAGGACAAGACGTTCACGTTCACCTTCTAAAAAGAGGGAAGCGCATAGAGAGAGCAGAGAAGAAGCAAGAGAAGCAAGTAGAGAGACAATACTTACAATAATTTCTGAAATGTTGTGATTTGTGAGGAGCTCTGAAACACAGTGTAACAGGACAAGACGTTCACTTTCAGAGATAATTAGAGACCGAGTGGAGAGTGAAAAATGTAGAGACAGAATAGGAAAAAAAGGAATATACTTAATTGTAATAAGTGTCTACTGTAGCTTTTTCTTTTTCCTTTCTCGGGACATTATAGACAAAACATTGCTGCTTAAATAATAGCACACAGACACACATGTCATACCACTGTATGTACACACTACCTGTCACACTCATACTTTAGTTCATAATTCAGGAGTTTTATGTACAAGTGCTTTCACGTTACAGTGCGTTACAGTTCAGCCAGACAGAGACTGCTATCCCCACTCTGGATTCTCAACAACGTACATACTACTTTTCCCCCATGTTTCGTTGCCTGTCTGACTGAAACCACAGTTCAGGCAGGGAATTTTAATCCATACAAACCACCACTGCTTATAGACTCTATTTGCTGACATAATGGCTTCCAGACTAGTTATGAATTTGGCCACCAGGGTCAGGGAGGAATTTTATCCAGATCTCAAAACATAAATTTATGGGACTGATCTAAGTAGCCTGTCTGAATACTGAATTGTAAAGGAATGACTATGTGTGTAATCTCAAAAAGTCATTAGGAATACGCCAGTCATAGTACATACAAAGTTAGCTCACATTTTCAAGTGATTATTATGTTCAAATTTTCCATTACATCTTTCATGTCACAAAAACACAGTCTATGAACTTGAGTGGGGAAAAATAGCGATATGGCAATATATTGCTTTTTCTTCTGATACAATATAAATTTTGAAAGTCTTAATATCTATTATAAAGGAAAAACTCATGTTTTGGGCCAGTCGTGAATGACTTGCACACCTCCATCATCATTTTTCTGTGAGAGTGCAATGAAGTGGAAATGGATCATTTTGATTATTGTTTTTTGACTCAGCTTGTCCAATGAATTATCACTGTCATCTGACGTATACACAATGTGTATTTTAAGCGGCATTTGAAATTTCTCAGTGAACTATCTAGAATATCGCAATAATGTATCATATGGTGACTCAAGCATTGTGATACGTATCATATTGTGAAGTCCTTGCCAATACCCACCCCTAGTGTTTAAGTATTTCTTTTTTTTTTTTTTTGACTGATATGTTTTTTTACTGTCCAACAAGTGGTTAATTTATCAGCATCTGTTGTGAGGACCTTTCTCTTTCTTTGTTCTGACACCAGTAGAAAGGTAGGTAGATGTTGTCTATGTGTTTCTAAGAGACACAGTGGCATTGTTTATGTGCCCACTCTCACACTATGTCAAAACAGTTTCACTTGATCCATGGATTCTGAGAGGTCCATCTACTCATTCCTTCCTGCTAGACTATCACCTACCAGTCACCTGTTCATGACCAAACCTCAGGCCTCTTGTGTAGGTCTATAGAAAGTCTAACAAAGCATAGATGCAGCATTTGTTCCCAGTTACTGGTTTGGGTCCCTATCACTACTGTTTCAGAACCTCAGTTAAAACTGTATTGAGGCATTTTTGTATTCCTGGCTTAAACTTTTTTCATTTCTGCACCATCTTTGCAACAATGGCTGCAATTAACATGACTCTCAGAGATTCACTCGATCAAAGACTCAAGGATTCAAGGATTTTTATTTATCATTTGCAACCATACAGAAGCATGAGATGGAATGAAATTATGTTCTTGGGTCCTGGATTATTTCCCATAAGTAACTATAGAACATACAGTACATAGCCATTGACATGAAGTGGAAGAATTAGAATTCAGATAGATCACGTATATATGTATATGGTTTCTCACAATTTAACAAATCAAAGAATGAGGAGCTGATGGAGCCACTGTTTTTCTGGATAATGACTAGAAAACATACACCATAACACATGTTGTGAAGCTTAACTTTTAGGTTGAGTTATTATTTTTGTTTTTCCATTGTCCTGTCCTGAAGGCAGACTTCACTTCCAAACTGCACAACGACTGTTACAGCCACCGTGTGATTCCTGGTGTACGCCACAGACTTGTGGATGTAATCAGCTGTAATCAGAGCCCATGCTGTGGGCACACTGGCATCCGTATGTCGATTATACAGTTATAAAAGAGACAAATCACCTTTGCTGTGTGACAGCTCAACCAAACCACGATCCTCCATCTCTTTATCTGACCACTTAATATCTATGTAACTCCATCTTTTGTTTCTCTCAAACTAAAATCAAACGTGTTACTCTCTAGTAATTCTGGCACAAGTAAGTGCCTGTGGCCCTGAAGCTCTGTGTGAAGTTTAGCATCCTAATAGGCTCACAACGTGGAATGAGTTGAAAAATGTGTGCCCCTTTTAGAATATCACAGGTGTTTGTTTCATATGTTTTGGATGAAAAGACCTGTCTATCTGCTGATGGCTTATCCATGGCTGTGATACCTATATATGCGTATTTGCTTTGCTGCTGCTCTGCTTTGCTGTTTTATCATCATGAAAATTGGTTATAGCTGTTTTTATATATAAAAAAATGTCTTTCTCTACTTATCCAAGTGGAACAGAGCCACAGCATTTCTTGAAGGAACAAAACACGTCACCTGTGTCTGGACCAGAAACCTAGCACATACACAGAGGACGTGTCTACAGAGCTGCCCTCTCCCGAGTCATGCTGATCAGCAGGTCGATAGTTTAGTCTTGTGTGTGGCCTTTTAACTTCATCACTTTGTTTAATTACGTCATTTGCACAGACAGGGTCAGACTAGTGCTAATGGTTTGTGACACCACCAAAACTGGGGAAACTAACCGGCTAGATGCGCTCTGAAGGTGTAAATCAAAGTCGTAGCCTCTGTCATGTCTTTTCGTGCCTCTGAATATTGACCATCCAACCGAGGACTCTCAAATTCTCGTCCTCTCCTTTTCCCTCCATTCATTTTTAATGTGAACATGGCAAAGCCTTCTAGGAGAAAACAGGAGAGGAGACACAAGCCACATGTCCCAGTAAATTACGCCGAGCTACACATATTTTTCTTCTATCTTTGTCTGTCTAACTTTCTTTCACTTTCATTCCCTCAGCTGTACTTTCCTTGAATAATGTATAGTTTCAAACCAGAATCACTACGCCCCTTTTTTTTCCAGATGGTCCTCCTCAATTATACTTCAGGAAGGCGCTGGGTAGTAGTAACACAAGTGTTGTCCGTTCACTCTAGTGTGCGTATCTCCTCCCCTCTCTTGTTCGGGCTGTTTTCTTATTCTACCTTAACTGTTCAGACCCATTTTCAGGCAGTTTTCTTAAATCTGACTGAAGAGAGGGAGATTATGAGAGACATGGGGATGTAACGGGGATTCATCAGGTGAATGCTGATCTGCTTTAATGACAGACAGACAGTAGGGGGATTATTGTGCAATATTGTCATGGGTATTGTCTGAATCGGGTTAATGCAAAGTGACAATAATGCATGATAATCCATGGGTCATTACAGGGTCACTGTTGCTTTTAGGAAGCAGTTGCCATGCCAACCACTCTGGTAATAGATTTTGAAAGACACACATTAATCAAGTTTGATGGCTGTCAGTCCCATAAATAGATAAACATTCACTTTAAGTAGTGTTGCACATTTCTGTCATATTGTTGTGTAGTAAAACTGCTCTCATGTCATGTCAGAATGACGCAGGTAACAGCTGAGCTTGAGTGCAACGAAGGTATTTCCAGAATTTTACATAATCATTTTAAGTCGGCTTTAACTAAAATAGTACTAGTTGCCTTAAATGACCGTTTTCCATGATTTTAACACAAGTGTTTTTGCTCGCATTCCATTTACTACTGCTGTTACCAGCATCTCTCATCATTTCATACTCTAATTTTGCTTTCTGCTTTCATCGCTCGCACATAAGCAGCTAAATACAGCTTGACCTGCCATGTTTTTTGTGGTTGCTTACAAAAAAACTCCTTCTAGGAAATGTCAGCCACTGAGCTATATGACACTATTGCACAAGGATAAAGCCAGACATTCATTTATTTTAACCGTCTGTGTTGCTGAAGAGGTGCCTTTTAGTAATGCAATGCTCTCATCATTTGCACAGTTAAAATCTTCTCTGTTTTACTCATTCATAGGTGTAATGCAGCTGACTTCTAAAAAGAGTTAAACACTGCGGGCAATATGCTTGTTTTCTTGCTTGAAACGGTTATATGATGTTGCATTTACGGTGCACCACTGGCTTTTATGAAGTCACTTAGAATGTCAAACAAATAATGTAAGGTAAAGTAAGATAAATTAAGAATGTGAGGATTTATTGACGAAACAACAACAAAAGAAAGTGATGATGCACAGCGTTACAGGCACACATCCACACGGCTCAGGCGTTGCTACCTCCTCTAGCCTCTCTACTTACTATGCCGTGCCATGTCGTGCCGAGCTGTGTGTTGTGATGCATGGCCTAGTGAGGCTAACGGAAGCACATGTGTTGTCTGCTAACTCTGATTAATGTAACACACTATACTCCCCCTTCTCTCTCTCTCTCTCTCCCTCTCTCTCTCATTGGCTGCCCTGCTGTCCTGCCTTCACCTCATATGTCTGCACTCTGTCTGTGTTTCAAACCAGGGCCCCAAGAGAAAGAATCATTAAATTATAATACAGTGTTTCTCTCTTTCGATAGCATGTTACATTGAGTACTGGAGGTTAAAACTGCACATCACATCACTTGCAGGGCTCGGGTTATGGGACTGTATTATTAAGACCAATCAAAAGGGCTACCAGGACCTCACTATGGCTTCAGAAGCTGCAGTGAGGCTACATTTTACAATTTCAGTGCCAAACTATTTGAACTTGCTGGGGCATGCATCATAAGGAGGTAAAACAATTTAACAATACAGCCCCCCCCCCCCCCCCCCTCAGCCCGCACCTCTCTGTCATAAGCTCCAACCACCAAACGAGAACAGGAAGAGCTTTATAAGCTATCACTCCATGATTGCAATCCTAGTGCTATTATGTAGTATACAGTCTGTATGAGAGATATCCAAACTTGTGGGCCCGACACTGTAGTTCAAGGCTCTAATCTAAACATGAAATTGACTTAGTTACAGGTGAATCCACAAGTCTTTAGTTACAGTTAGCAAATGGTCAAAGTATTAGTCCAGCCTGATCTCTCCACTTTACTGTTGCCTTTGTTGTCCGACTCTCTTTCTGATAACCCCTTTTTGGGAAGTTGCTTTGCAATTTAGTAAGTTATTGCCAGTGATGGAACAGGAACTTTTCCTGGATTGAAGTCAACCACTGGGAATGACGTCTCTCTCTCCACTGGCTGAATGTGATTGTGCCCTCATGGGCTACATTTTCTGAAGCCATCAAACAAAGAGGAAAAGGGCTGCATCCATAGAATTAGAAAGAACTGGCCACCCAAACTTTAAATCATATCAGCCTAACTGTGAATTTGTTTTGTTTTTATGTCAGATACATTGACTAGGTTACAGTTCCAGCAGGTAGGTACAGTGTAGAAATATCAGTGTACAACTAACCTCTCCATTTGACTAGTTCCCATTTTATTTTAATCTTTATTTATAAGTCTACACTTTGTAAACACTAGGCTAGGCTAAATTTAAATTTACAGCATATGCCACTAGCTCTTAAAATCACCTCTGGGTGATATCTGACATCTGATAAGCAATATTAATGATGGGACATCATAGGTAGCTTGTATATTAAGCTGTGGCTGTGATTGACTGCCACAAATAAATAAAAAAAATCAAATGTTCACATATACACAGAAATAAATGGTGACCGCCGGACCTCTCCCTGCTGCCTGCTCCTCGGGCTAGTTGTTTATTGGTTTATTGTTGTGCCATGCCGTGCCATGCCGTGCTGTGCCTTGCCCTATGTTTGTATGTGATGTGATGCGTGGCTGAGAGCTGGTTGAGGCAGCCATAGGTGATTCTTTCCCTACCACTGCCCTTTCCCTGCTTCCACGCAAGCCAGCAAGGTGGGCGGTCAGGCAGGCAAGGAAGGGAAGACAAGGAAATGGAAGATATGCAAACGAGAGGACAGTCAGTCACGCGACATACATGCAACCCTGGATTAAACCCCTCCACAAGACCTCGCTTTATTGTGGTTCCTATTTTTTGGCACCCCCACTGTCTCAGTCACTTCTCCAACACATACTCTAAACTCCTCCTCACTTCCTTTGTCTGCCCTGCTGACTTTGTCCTGGCTTTCTTGTGACTGCTTCGTAGTCTGTCCGTCTCCAGATGTGTGCGACTGATTGACTATGGATTCCTTTTTGTTATTCTTCCCCACAGGCACAACCTGAGCATTTTACATACATCAACTTGATTCATCCACTCTACAGATCTGTATGAACACTCTCTTCTCTACCCACACACCTCTCGCTCTTTCCCCCATCCCATGTGATTTCTACAACCCGTCCCCTTTTCCCTCTTCCACACACATCCAGATTCTTAGAAACATATCCATTCACATAGACACGCACATTGTGCCCACATCTACACTCATGTTCTCATTAATAAACACTCACACACAGACACACACGCACGCACGCACATGCTTGTCATGTGATGTGCGGTGCGCCATGGGGTCCAGATGAGTGGAATCTCAGTGTTGGCTCTCGCTACACTGAGCACCACAGGGGGTCTTTATCGTCGCAAAAATCAACAAAGCCACAGTCACGAAGTGCTGTCTTGATCACACGCACACATGCGATCCCGAGCATGCACATATATAAGCATATGCACACACACATCAGAAACACACACATATAGGGAAAACGAACATAAAACAAAAGCACTCACACGCACCCAAAGTGACAAATCTCACAAACAAATAAGAAAAAAACAACAAAAAAAAACAAGAGCACAGCTGGACAATGTTTTCTGTCAGGCACATTGGGAAGCTCTCACACACTGTCACAGTCCGAAAAAGAAAAACCATTTCATAAAATTAGGGATAAAAAACATGGATAAGTCCCTTAACTATTTAATCCCTTCTTAAATGCTTGCGTGATCTATCCTGTCTGTGATTTCACAGGCAGAGACAGAAGCAGGATGAAGAGCCAGATTAGCAGATAGGAAGGAAAAAAAAAGCATTTGTTAGATTGAAAGAGAGAGAATTTGAAAAGAGAAAGAGTTTAGAAGGATCCAGGTACGATGTGAGGCAGCACTCCTGCCTTTGTTTGTCCTCCCTAAATCCATCACCCACCATCATATCACTTGATTTAACCTAATCCTAATGCCTTTAATCCTCCAGGAACAACCCCCCTGCCTTCCCCTTTCCAAAAAAATTAAAAAAAATAAATAAAAAAATGTGCCTAAGTGCCTTGTACCTCAGCATAACATCTCTAAACAGATTTCATTGTGCACTGAAATGTGCCTCCATATGTCTGTGAGGATGGGCCGTAGTGCCTCTAACATCCCCACTTTTTCAAAGTACACAAGGTTTTTCAAGGGTTTTCAAGGAATGATGATTACAGAAAAAAATTGTTTACTCCGAATATGTGCTGAGGCCAACTCCACTTCTGACTGCATGTGTAGCCCGCTGCATTAAAAGCATTGACCTTCTACTTATTTGACAAATACAGTTAGAGGACAAATGGGATTTATTTTTAGTTTTTAGTTTTTTGGGAGGTTAAGTATCAAGAAACTGCAGTGACATATTTGAGAACCGAGAAGAACATTCCTAGAGTTTTTTTTCATCACTGCAAGCATTTGCATTTGTTGTCGAGATAATGAATTGCGCTCAAATCCTAAAGCGTGTCATAACACGCTCCAGACATTTCACATTTATCACAATCTTTGTGTGCGCATTGGTATAGAAATACGTGTGTGCATGTAGCGTGCTTGTGTGTGTAAGTTGCTGTCTGCCTGTTTTTGGTCACAGAATGCATGTTTGGATGTGTGGACGGACATGCGTATTCATATGTGTGTGTGTGTATGTGTGTGTGTGTGTCTAGTCTCTGCATGTACAGTATGTGTGTGCAACATGAAGGCTCTGTGTTCGTGACAGTGACCCACTTCTGGTGTTTTAATGAGCCAGATGGGTCACGGCAGCTGTAGCTGAAGAGGGAGAATCGGGAAGGGAGGGAAAGGACAGTTGTTTTGGAAGAGATGGCTGAGGTGGAGGAAGGAAAGACAGGAGGACGGAGCGGAGGGGAACGAGATGCGATGTGGAAACGGAACTTCAAGTCAAAAAAGAGAGGAGAGGAGTTGTAAAATGTATTTATTTATTTTCCTGTATTTATCTTCAGTCTATTCTGCCATGGCAGCGCGAGACAACGAATGCAGACATTTGCAGACAGATGCACACACACACAGACAGTTCAAAAAGCATCATGTAAATTAATTATGTTTCTCATCCTGGCAAGACACCAACCACCCACAGAATGCACCCACCTGCACCCCCTGCACTACTCCACCCCTCTTAAATGTTTCACGTCAGGCAAGGGGTAATAGCCCTATGTTTAATTGATGGAGCGTAGAGGCATTGTGGTGATAACATGGACTGTGGAGGGGATCCAAGTCACAAGACACACACACACACACACACACACACACACACCCTTACACAGAGCAGCCTTGGTACCTGTTAGATGTGGAGGTTCAGTTACAGTAAGAGACTGATGATTCAGTGCTATGTGGTTATTGACTCAAGATTGACACATCACCCATATACCCGGAGGCATTATATGTGTTTTGCATAATTATATATATGTTGACTTCAATCAGCATATTGACACCAATCCTTTTTGTAATAGACATTTATTAACCCTTTATATAAAACAGTATCCATGCACACATGAACTAAATCAGTGTGGTACAAATATATGAGCTGTATGTGTGTAACCGTCTGTGGCAGCAGCCAATCATACTAATGTGGTCAATCAAGAGACAGGATGAAAGAGCGATAAGAGACACACAAGGCGAGCTGTGTTGCTCTGCACTAGAGGACAAAGAGGTTTGGTGTGTAGGGAGAGGCATCAGCTGCTGGCATGAAACATTTAAATGACAACAAGATTGTTTCTCCTCCTCTCCCTCACTCCTCCTTTCTCCTTCCATCACTGTCCTGTTTCATCCAAAACATCCTCTCTCTCTCTTCTGTCTTCCTCCTCCTTTCAGGTGTTTTTTTTTTTTGTGCGCTTACTGTGTGGTAGCAGTTGTGCGTGTGGACGGGTTGGTTTTTCCACATTTGAGCGCTAAGTGAACGTGTCAGTGCCGAGGGCGAGGGGTCTCCCCGCGGGGTCGAAGTCAGTCACGAGGAGCGCACGACCCACTGGTGGCGCAGACGCTCTGCCCTCAGGCTGCGTATAATGTGTGTGTTTCTGTGTGAGCGAGTGATTGTGTGAGTGCTCCTGTTTGTCTGGAGATGCTTATGTGAGAAAATTTGCCTTTGCATTTGTCTGTCTATGTCTTTGTCTTTTGTTCGTTCCCGTGTACATGTTTGTGCTTGTATCAGCGTGCGCTACAATGCGTGCACTTGTTTGCCAATCTGTTCGTCTTTGGGTGTGTGTGTTTCTGTCTGTGTCTTTCATCTGCCCTTGTTCGTGCAAAACGTGCTTTACATGTGTTTGTGCTGGATTGTATGAGTGTGAGGAAGCTTCTGTGTGTGTGTGTGTGTGTGTGTGTGTGTCAAGCCATCGCTGAGGCACGATTTAGCCCTCAGGCCACTTAAACATCGTGTGTTGCCCCCTTGTTGTCTGTCTTCATGACTACATCACACGCGCACAAATTTACATGCATAAGTTTTTTTTTAGTAGCCACGTACCCCTCCAATACACACACACACACATACATAAACATTTTTGTTTTGCTGTACGTATGTCCGCAGGAACCACAAGGACATCTGCACAGTAAATACTAAATCCCCCTGAGCCCCAGTCCCAAATATTGCTCACACTTGCACGCACTTACTCTCTCTGAGATAATAGCCCGTATTCTCCAGAGTGCATTCTGTGGCAACACAATGTAATAGTTGTCATGCTGTGGGGTGGTTTCTCCACCCTAACAGACTACCTCCTCTCTTTTTCTTTCTTCACTAGGGCTGCAACAAATTATATATATATATATGTATTTTTCCATTTGATTAATCTATTAATTATTTTAATTTTCCAATCAGTCAGTTAATTTATTGAATATTATTCAACTTCATTGACAGGGGTCAATTGTAATTGGAAATGCATACGTATCAATTATCTGCCTGAAAGTTGCTTACAGCTGCTTAGAGCATATTGTTAGTGGAAATCTATATTTTTTTGTTGTTCGGATCCATATGTGCAAATAAACTGCTTGCAACTAGACATGCTAGCCATTAGCATCAAACCTCCACTCTGTGCAATAACCCAAATGCTCTTTTCTTGTCGTTTCGAGACTGGAAGGTCATAAGATGTTGAGATGCTTGTGCTGCTGTGATAGACCATTTGATTCTTACAACGCATTCAATTCGGTAGGTTTCTGTTTAAAGAATTTCCACGATTTGATGGTTTGGTTTTCACTTCTTTGGAGAATGGCTCATTTTCTTCACGTCTGGCAGTGGGAGCTGCCATCACTGGGATAAACATGGCAACACACCAACACACAGACCTATTCCACACACATAATCCTATTTGCTGAAACTACATCATTAGTTACCCTGATGCGTTGTTGCGGCCCTGGTCTTCACTACCCAGTTTAAGTTGTTTTTTTATTTTTTTTTGAGACTTTTTGGGACAAAAGAAATCAGATTTCAGCAAGACATATTTCCAACAAAATCTTGTACGATTAGGAGAACACCTCGTCTTTATTATGTCAGAATCCAAATATATAGACAGCATCAAAACCAGTCAAGAGTCACGTCTGTTACTGTTTAATGCTCTTGCTCTGGTCTTGTCTTGATATTGTTGAAATCAAGGAGAACAAAGAATAAAGAGACAAAGCTCCAGTTGTAGTGGACAAAAATGACAGATATGGTAAACGTCAACGTGGTAGTATTGTCATTGCTAGGATGTGATTTTTTTGATTTAGATTTTTGATGTGAGCATTCAGTTTAGTATCTCCCATCTGGGACCACAGAACCACTATTATGTCTTTCTTAACTCATATTAACTCTGTCTGTCTGTCTCTGTCAGGGCTGATAACAGACAGATTCCCGCTGTCCTGAAGACATGAGACAGACATGATCTGTACCTTCACCTGACATGGACAGACAAGATGCTAACACAGAGCAAGAAGGTGCTCTGGAAGCTGAGGACAGAAGAAAGTTGAATGTCCCCGGTGAGGAGACAAGGAGAGAATTGAGTCATGTGTCACTGTCAATCAGTTCAGTCATGTCAAAAGCACTTTTAAGTGATGTTGTGTGCTTTGTCTATCCATGTCAACTATTCTGCCATTCTGTTTGACTTCAGACTGTAACGAGGAAAAAAAAAAACAATTGTCTTTTTAGGACTTTAGAGCAGTGGTTGAGATTCTTTTTCGTGTGCCCTTCTATTTGTCTCTCCTGTCATTGCATTTAGCATTTGTTCATGTCTGTAGCTGTGGATCACCATATAGGACAAAATGAATGAACTCTTGAAAGTCATCTGAGATGCAACTAATGATTAATTCTTAACTAATGATTCCATAAGCTGAGGGCAAAATAGGTGACGTTATTATATTCTGACATTAATTATTGTAGAGAGTCTTGAGTATGACTTACTTACTTACTAGTTTCATTTTGTAAATAGGTACATAAACAAAATGCTTACAGCATTGCCTTGCTAGCTCTTGAAAGTCTTGTTCTTGGCTAAAACACAACAGATGAGAATGCAACAAAGACTACAAACCACTGAACCCCAAACATGAGACAAAACCTGATGTAATAGTCCAAATACCCATGATGTTGTCTAGTCATTTTAACATTTGAGAATAACATGGTGATCTGTTTTTGAGATGCTTGTACATAATAGTTTTGTTGCCAAGGAAGTGTAGAGAGGACCAGTTTATTGGGTCATTTGGTAAAGACATTTGAACACATTTGAAAATTGGGCTTTTTGGGGTAAAGTCTAATGCATCAACACATTGTTCCAGTCCTACAACTGAGTAGAGATGCCAGTCTTTAAGGTTTTAGTTAATTATTGTTAAAATGAAAGAAAATCATTCATATAATGTTTGCATTGTCCTACATTCAAGAATTGGGCCTTTTGCACATGATTGGATTCTTTTGTCAGCTGCATTTTAACATAGCATTTCATCAATGAAAATAGATATGTCTGATTCTACTGTGACCCAGTTTGTTAAGAAGCAGTAAATGCAATATGGGCTTAACCATTTAAATGATGTTTTGCGTTTTTTCTGCTTTCCCCTCATATCCTTTCTAAAGGATTACTTAAAACAGGATGAGTGCAATAAAACCACCATTAGCATCAGTATATGGTGTTAAGTGCCTTGGGGCATATGAGGGAAAGGTCATGGGGTCTTCAAAACATGAGCTAGTTTGTGTCTGAAGTAAGAATGTCCATGTGAATGCCTTGAAAAGAGATGCGCTCATTAGAAAATGGTAATTTCCACTCTTAATGTGGAGTCACAGGATCACCAAAGAACTATGAATTGATTTCCTGCTCTTCAAAGAAAAAATGTGCACATGCAATTTCATGGCCATTAGCTTTTCTTTTAAACAAGTAGAAGGCCACATTGGCAAAGGCAACCACATGACCCCTGCGCCTTGAGTTAAATGAGCCATTCTGTTCATCAATGTCTTCTTGAGCATGCCAGCCATGTTTGCAAGTCTTTTTCACCTTGTTTACATCATGTAGCAGTCTATTTGCAGCTTTCTGACATGGGAGCTGTCAGCGTGACGCCTCTCTGCCATCATCATATCATCATGAGGATGAAAGCTCTTATCCTCCGTGAGCCAGAAAGAAGTGACGGTAGCTTGGACAGACCATCGACATGCAGAAAGAAGGAAAAAATCATTTGGGGAGAGAACAGACAGTGGTGAAGACAATATCTGAAGGAAGGATTAGAGTGCCTGTGTTCCTGTGCTTTGAACATAAGAAAGAATAAAATGATGTTTTTGGCACCAGAGGCTGAACACTTTGATCGCTGTCAGTCTGAAGTTTTTTTTTTTAGACTGTTAGCAGTTGAAATTTAAAGGACCCATCCAGTACATAAAATTCAAAATGTATCCACTCTTTGATACCAGATACTAAGCAAAATATGTTTTTATTACTTTGTATTTATTTAGACAGCCTCTTTGGATTTTTTTTGTTCGTTTGTTTTTTCCCCGAAGTTCTTAAATTAATGCTTTGTTCTTATACAATATATTAAGTGTTCAGGTGATAATTATCTGTAGCCATTGCTGGTTTGTATGCTGCTGGTGGTGCAGGTTTAATCATCAAACTTCAATAGAAGGTCATCATACTTTTGGAAAAAGACATATATGACATTAAATATATTAATCATACTAATCCAACCAATACCAAGTATATTGTTACTATTTGGTACCAAGATAGTCACATTTATTGCACCAACCTAATCATTTCCCTCTATTTAAACATGGAAACTGAACTGACTCGTGGTGTTTTCTTCCTTATCTAGACTACTACTTTAATACACCAACTGAAATTTAGTTTGAATCTGACAGCAGAGTTTTTAAATGTTTTAACACCAAGTTCATTCATCCTTAAAGATGGAGGTGTGGCTATGAAAAGACACTTTCCAAATTGATTCACATGTTTAAAAGCTGTTTTCGCCTTTAAACAGCAATTGTTGTAAATTGCTGCATATATCAAATAATGAACAAACTGTTTGTATTTTCCCCTCAGATGGAGCGCACGGAGACAGTTTGTCTTTACTGCGGTGTAAGCTATCTCATTTTCCATGAGTTCCATCAGCTCCACACCCAACTGGCTCAGTTAGAGGCCGAGCTCCAGGAACTGAGAGAGGCCGCCCAGAGAGAGAAGGCCCGATGTCAGGAACTGGAGCTGGGAAGAATGGAGTGGGAGAAGTCACTTCACCTGGAGGTGCACAGACAAGCAGAAATCAGAGAGCAAAACACAAGAAAAGAGCTTGAAGAGAGGAACAGAGACACGGCGAGAGCTCTGAGAGAAGAATTTCAGGCAAAACATGAGACGAACAGAAGAGACGTTGAAGAAGAGTATCAGAAAATCTGTGAAGAAAAAGAGAGACGTCTTAGAGGAGATCTGGCAGTCTTGGAGGCAGAGAAACTGAGGCGGCAGCGAGAGGAGCTGGAGAGAAGGGCTGAGGAGAGAGAGAAAGTTCTGAGTGACGCACTTCAAAAGGCCAATAAAAATGTCGACGAGCTGAGAACAAACACCCAACAGCTGGAAGAGAGGTGAGGTTTGTAGGTGTTTGTCTGTGCTTCCATTCCCTGGTGTGAACTAGATCGCTAATGCCAGGCTTCATGTGGACAATTATCCTGTGAGTCATGCTGTTAACACAAAAACACACAGCTATCTCTCAGACACATCAACTATCCCACTGGCACTTGTGTGTGCATGCATGCGTGCGTGTGTATGTGCGTCTTTGAAACAAACTTTGCTGTTTAATTATAACGTGTACTATCATCTTCCGTGCCTTTATTATCAGTAAGTCATCTAAAAAAGGCTTGAATTCCCACAAAAACAACAGTTGTGGGCAACATCCGTCTTAGTATGTTAGGAAATAAGGCATTTCTTAAGTGTTTGACAAATGTCCTGCAGTTAACAGCAAAGGGAAAATGTATTTGTAATATTTTTGGAACTTTGGATCAGGTTGATGAATGACACATGAGGAGGCAGAGTCTGTTTTAGCATCAGGAAGTGTGGAGGTGTTAGTTGGACAAACAATATCCTGACTGGTTTCTTAACAGTGTAAGAGTGAAAATGTTATGGTGTAGGATTTTCTCCTTATGCAGATGGAGTAGGTTTTTGCAAATGTTTAAGAGTCCTTATTAATAAAATGGATTTTCCACTGGACAAATTACCCTCCAATGGTTAAACTGCTCTTTAAGAAACAGCCTCAAGAAACTCCAGGCTTGTACTGTCTAGTCTAGTCAGGCTCACCTGTGATGTGCAGCCAACCTATCCACGCCACCTGACACTTTTAAATGAAGTGGATACACATCTGTTCTGACGCAGGAACAAACCATTGTGAAACAACATGTTAACTGTCAGATAGATTCAGTATCAACTTAAATGTCTGATACATGGTAAACAAAACTAAAGTAAATACCTCAGAATTATAGAAGAACATTTATAATGGATTTTCTCCTAGAAGTGCCAGTAAGGGCTTATCTTATCTTGTATGAATGCAGCACATTATGTCATATGTCTGTAGCCATGCTGATGACTGTAAACGCCCAATTGCAAAAAGTGTTGGCATTCTTTATACAGAGACCTGAATGTTTAGCTAAATAGCTGTATTTGGTGTAAGTCTTACTGTTGGAAATGTGGAATTTGAATAAAAATCATAGGTACCAGTACGGATGAATTAGAAAGAATTATGATGGAGACATACTGTACATGCAAATATTTATTCATTCACTTAATCTTACTTGGTACTGTCTGCAGTAAAATAAGAAAGACAGTGGTAAATATTATGATGGTAATTTGCACTCACATTCAGTGAAAGCTGACGTCACCTACAAAGGGAAAGTGTGTATTTGTTCCAATAAGTAGCATGTGGCACACAAGCACATATGAACAGATTCCTGTTATGTCCCTTACATCAGCTTTCAGCCAGATGTCCCCAAACAAAGGATGAGTCATCAAAGGACAAGTTAAGCTTCTGGGATATGTGTAGGAAATACAGGCCGTGACTCATGAGTATGTTATGGACAGCCCAAAACATCCAAAGAGTCTGCTGTTGAAACACAAAACAGTGACAAGAGACTTTGTCACACCAACTGTATTGTACTATGCATCCACACCTGCACAGACACCTGCAGCGTCATCTACAAGTTCCCTGTGTACACCATACATAGATCATCTTTTAGAGGATGTTGTGGGCAAACAGGATAAAAGCCTTGTTCGTTGTAATTACTTTCTCATGCAGACACACTTAAATGTGACTAGTAGGAAACCATTCAAATATTGGCCCTAGACATGTACAAACCCATACCCACACAACTGTTTTTCATGGATATGTCCATCTCTCTTTGTCAGACTTGTCTGAAAGGGACATCATAAACTTTTCAGTTGAATATCAATATTATTGACTTTTATGCTCCATATTGGTGCTGATGACGAAGCATTATACAACAAGTAGTTCCGACCAAGCAATCTGATTGGTCAATAAGATATTTAGAACGTCCTCAAATCAGCATTACAGCACGGCTGACTCATCACTAAAAATACCTCTCCGCCAAGTCTGTGGCAACATTGTATCCATCTCCATGGTAACACTGTAACTGTCAGAGCTGGAGCAGGAAACGGCTAAAAAATATGCTACGAAATGGATCGGTCTCAGTTTCGATGAATGGTTGGACGAGGATGAGAATAACCAAAAAAAAAAATGAAAGATTTGTGCCATTTATGCCATTTAAGTCAGAGACAGCGTTAAAACATGAGCATCAGCTCAGAGTTCACTCATCTGGGACTAGAAAATCAATTCTGTTGCTAGGTCGTTACTAAGGTTCGGATTATTTGCTGTAGTGGTGAACTAGGTTCCTTTACACACAGGAGTCTATTGACGTGACTGATTGTGTTCCAGTTATTAGTCAGACCCCATTTATTGCCATGGAAACGTGAAGCACACTTGCAAAAAAATGTAAATTTTGAGAGAAAATGTCCATCAACATGAATATATATTTAATTAAACGCTTTATTTTGTTAGTAATTGTTGTATAATCGCAGTGTTACTTAATTAACTCACATTCTGCATAAGCATGAGACCCCGTTAAACACAGCAGCTTGAAATGTGTGACCGTGGTCTGATTTTCCGTACAATATATTTCCTAGATTGAGATTAGATTACCAGTACCACAAGGTACAGGGTCTGCTACAAATGCAACAAAACATTATACGGTTCAGTGCCTACGTAGTTAGACTATATATTACAGAGAGAAGTGCTATATGAATGGGCTGCCTGTGTGTGTAGGATGGAAGGGGTTAAAGACAAAGATAGCTGATCCTGAGGCTTCTGATATGGCTCCTATAGATGTTATCTTTTTGGAATGGGAAGAGGACACAGAGTCTGCGTGAGTGACTTTTCATGATGTTAGGCGCCCTTTCTACACGTCACCATCTGCTGCATGATTGCCTCCAGAATAGGGAGCTGAGCACCAACTATTTTTAGAGCAGTTGACACTACTTGTAGTCGAGATATCAGTTGTGCTCGGTAGAAGTTCCAAACTACGAGGTGATCTGTTGGACATGATGTTCTCGATGGTAAATATGTGAAGGTTCATCAGGAAGGTTGTGCCGATGTGCCTTTGTGATCAGTCACTTTATGTTGTGGCCCTTAGAGCCTCTGAGATGTTGACACCGTGGAAACACATAAACACCAACTTGACCCTCTCAGGCCAAGGAGGTGCTAGATTTCCTCCATGTTGGCTGATTGGCCATTGTTGTAGATGCCTGCAAATTTGATAATGGCATTGTTGCCATTGATGAGTGAAGAGTCAATGAAGAAGCCTCATTATTGCATTACTGCAACTCCAAGGCATTGTTATAGTAGTTAGTTAAAATTTCCCAAATTTTAATTTGCTTTTCATTACATACATGCATACACACATGAGCTGAACGTCTACAGTTTAGGAACTAATACAGATGAGAGAATAGGTGAATATAAAAGATGAATGAAGAGAATGGTTAAAAACTGGTAGAAACGATACACGTTTGTATTGGGTTATAACGAGAAAGTACAGCATAGAACCACCAAAGCCTGGCATAAACATGCATTGAGTCCATGCCGTAATTATTGTAATTATTGTGTGTGTGTGTGTGTGTGTGTGTGCCACAGCCGGTGTGATCATATGGTGAGTTGGGTTTGGGGTTGTTGTTGTTATGTTTATGGTGAGCAAATCCACTATGTGGTCTAAGCTGATTATCTCACATGCTGCCTCTTTAATGAGAAGAAAACATATGCAATACAAACACATAGTATATGATGACACAGTTGTGCTCTGCAGCCTTGGAGCCAAGTGTTTTTCCTTTTTTTTTTTAAACAAAAAAAAAATCTAATTTCATTCAGGTATGTCATATTTCATTGTTACCTAAATTAAATATTGTAGTCGACGCTTCCACTATCTCCAACTGTTTACGACTGATTTACTTTTAACTCAATTTTTCACCCGCCCCCCTTTTTCTCTGTGCTGACCTCTAAACTACAGCAATTTGCCAGTGCTTTGCTGTAATTGTACACCGTCTCTCACACTCACGGTAATAAGCAGATTAAATGAAAAAGAGGGAGATAGAAAAGGAAAAAGATGACATGTGAGTGGGAGTAAATGATGATGAATGCTTGGCTGCACAGCAGGAGTGAGATTCGCTTGTGACTGACAGACCTCCCCTCCCCCTCTGTGCTTTTGTTGTGAGATAATGTATAATTTGCCATGAAAGAACAAAAGATTTTATTCAAGAATGAATAAATGTTTATAGCCGCAATGGTACTTCATTTACCTTAGAAGTCAGAGCTGGAAATTATGTCACACACGAGTCCCAGTACAAGTAGCCAACCATCATGGTTAATCCATAAATGGTATTTTGTGCATCACCATAGCAACGTGTCGACAGACAGGAGTCGGGACACTTCCGTGTGTAATACTGATTTAACGAGTCACAGACAGTCAGATCTGTTAGTATAACGTATATTATTAAAGCTTTCACTCTGATGATGTGCTTGGCAGAAAGCATGTGTCAGGTTTTGGTGAGTGTTGAGGTGAGGACCCAAACGCGGGACACGAAGGATGAGGACGGGAGTTAAAACAAAAAGTATTTAATAATTAACAAAAAGTGCTGCGCATGGCAGATAAATCCAAAATACGAAACACAAAAGAATCATGGCATGGCAAAAACAGTAGACACAAGGGACGTGGAGACATTAAAACCACGCGACAAGGAACAAAGGGAAAGGCAGGGCTATATATACACAAGAGGGCTCAGGGCTGAGAAGACACAGGTGAGACGCATGACGATAATCAACGCAGGTGAGACAAATTAACAATCAAGAGACAAAGAGGCACAAGACAGGAAATCCAGAAACTTGACAAAATAAAACAGGAAACACAAAACATGACACAGACAGACATCACAAAGCATAAGGACGCAGGACAGGCAGGAAACAAATTAAAACAGTAAACTTCAAAGCATGATCACAAAATAAAAGACAGACATAGAACCTTGACAGCATGGACTTTCAGGTCTGGATTTGTGAGGTACTTCTTGTGAAATGTTCCAAATTTCTGACTTTCCAGTTCAAATGAATTAAGCATTCTGGCCTTTGTGACTCTTGTTTTGTACTTGAGCCAGTGCATACATTTTATGTACATAGGGTTGATTAGAGATCCTCATAGTGACTTCCACACATTCAACTGCAACTATACCCTTGGACAGATTTTCCTCTTGTCCTCTCGACATGTCATTGCTTTATCCCTCCTACACAGAAGCTTTTTGATCCTGTGTTACAAAGGCAGGATGACTATCTGGTGACTGTGACGTGTGTGTAGCTGGAGAACCTGACTAGTAGCTCTGTAACAACACACCCTCCACACAAACCAAACCTAACTAAAAACTTCACCTGTCAAAATGCATGTGTGTGTGTGTGTGTGTGTGTGTGTGTGTGTGTGTGTGTGTGTGTGCGCGCGTGCGTGTGTGTGTGTGCGTGTGTGTGTGTGTGTGCGTGCGTGTGTGTGCGTGCGTGTGTTCGCGTGCGTGCGTGCCTGACAGGTGTGTGACAAGGGAAAGAAAGGTGTGAAAGAGCATTGTGCACAGTGCGATTAAATCTTATTTTAAATGTCACCTGTTCAAACACAGTTCAAACAGATGAGCATATAGATCAGCTGATGAGAAAGGCAGAGGGATGGAATTAGTCAGGCAAACAGACACTTCATGTTAATATGAATAAACTTTTTTATTATTATTTTTGGTCCCAGTCCATCAGAAGATTAATTCATTCATTTAAAGTGTGAATTAGACCCATTAACAGGAACGCTGTCAATTGGCAGAAATACTTGCGAGTACCCAGAGACTTTCCTCCTCTTGCCTTTTAGTCCAGATGATGTGAACGTTCTACCAAGGAACTGTAGTGTTAAACGTACTGTAAAAGGGTGCTTGTTGGTGTCTGTACCCAACAGGAATTGAAAATAGGGGAAACACACACATGACTCTATGACAGTGTGTTTTTGTAATTCTGCAAGGCCAACAGAGTGGCATCTGATTTGCTACATCACACGGAGGTGGAATCTCCCAGTTAAACATTCAAGCGTATCATATCAATATTTGAAATAATAATAGTAAGGTACCTGGACCGTATCTGGGTCAACTAGAGCAAATTTAATTATAGAGCACAAATGGCAGTTCAATAGAGCCTTGCCTGTAAAAGGCTCAATAAAAGCATGAAACTGTATAGATTAGAAGCTAATGCTGACTTTAAGCTCACTCTTGAGAGGTGTTGAGAGCTTTGAAGAGCTGGGACACACCTGGAACACAGCAACTGGAGGAATCTTTGCTGATCTTTGTTATGGTACATCATGAACATGTTTTGCTGAGGATCTACTCTGTTAATCTTTTTTTGGAAGCTGATAGCAGCATTCTGAACAAGTTTAAGATTTTTTTCTCTTATGGTTGTCACGTTTTGAAAATGAGCAGATTATGTAACAGTAAAATTCTATTTGCTGAAATTAGATCGCACTCACTCAGACTGACACCAGGTTCTTGTTTCAAACAAGCCGAGTCTCCACACAATGGAAACACCTTAAACACAAGCAATGTCCGACCTGTGGCTAACACTGTTTGTCTCGAGGGGTTACCAAGCTGTAGGTTGGATCCTTGGAGCTGGACATGACTAATGTTTGTATTTGTCTTGTCACTGTGCTTGGATTGCCTAGGCAACATTCTTGTAAATTTCACAATTTAATCAAATTCCACAAAAGTTTCCAAGTGAAACAAGTAGAACATAAGCTGACATTTTGGATAGACGAGAACTTAGTTTTCTTACCAGCACTGCGCTCTATTTGAAAAGAAAATACCATAAACAGCACTGATGCTCCACCTGACCTGGGTTCACATGATGCTCCGAGCCCTCTATCAGCCTGGTGACTTTAGTGGTAGGAACCAAAATTATGGCTGGTGTTTATACGAAGCAAACCTTCGGGGAGCTACGTGTTTGCACCATTGATTGGCTTCTCAGTTGTATCACTTCAAATGTGAGGTTAGTTCAGCTTGGTGCCTGTCCACTTCACATTGCCAAAAGTTTTTATACCTGTCATCACTGCAAACTCATTCAGTTTAATTAACATTCCACAGCCTTTTGTTGCTATATATAGCCGTTTGTCTCCGTCTTTGCACGTCTCTTAAGAGAACAAAGGAGAAAGAACTGAAAATGTAATAATTTTATTGGAGGTGAAGAAACTAGTCATGAGGGTTTTGAGGGAAGGCCAAAAGGGACCAATATGTAAAACTACTCCTTTGCATGAAAAACTGATGAATTGGAATGGGAAGACCGAGCTTCTCTAACTGAAGACAGGTTGAAACATATCATGTAACTTGCGCACATGCTCGTGGCTTTGAGAGACGTCTGGGAATTTAGTACGCTCTGTTTGCTTCCACTTGGCTGGCTCGTTTCATTCTTGATGATCCCAACGCCGTGCCTTGATGGCAGTCAGTATGCGTCCGTACCTGATTGTGTGTCTGCGTTTGCCTTTGCGCGTGTGTGTGTTGGGCGCACGCCTGCACACACTTGCATACACCTGCAGTGGATAGATATAATCACTGTTGCGCACAGTAACAAAAATTAAACTTGGCAGTTACGAAGAATGACTCACAAAAATGTGTGAGAGCGCACACGTGCACACACCTGGGGCTGGATCGTAGCAGTGATAAGGCGGCTTGCAGGTGGGAGAGCGGGAATGAAGCAGAGACAAATGATGGATGACAAGTAGAAAGGCATCCATTTGTAAAAAGGAAGTGCTTTGCGGCAAATTAGTTATGTTCTCATGTGGTTATTTTTCAATTTCTGGTCACCGTAGCAACCACAGAAACAATACACAAATCACTGCACTCTTGTCGGCTCTCTGTTTGGGTCTGTGTGTGTGTGTGTGTGTGTGTGTGTGTGTGTGTGTGTGTTTGGTAATATGTCAAGTTTTCTATTTACAGAGTCAAGCAGGTCTCACAGCCAGCATTTGAGCTATTAGCACACATCTAACTTCACATTCACGTTAGGACATTAAACGCTCTCTCACAAACACGCACACACCTTATTGTGTCTGCATTGTGTATATCTCCGTTGTGTTGAAGGATAACTCTCCCTGTCTGGCATTAATGGAGTCTCAGCATTAATGTGGGGCTCATGACAACAAGACAAACGCAAACAACAATATTACTTAGCGTCTCAGGAGCACTCTCTCTCTCTCTCTCTCTCTCTCTCAAGCACAGACACACAATATGACAAAGTTTATGTGGTTATCAACAATAACATGCAGAAGCAGTAGCATAGCAACCTGCACATACAAATGAAACACAGAGATTTACGTTCATTATTTAATTAAATCTGACAAGCTGGAAGAGAAATTAGTTTTCAGATCTGCTGGGTTAATTCATTTAGTTAAAACATGATATCACTGTTTCTGCTTTATGCTTCAACTTCCTTATGTCCGTGCGTGCGCGTGCGCGTGTGTGCGTGCGATGTTTGGATGATTACAGTCAC
This sequence comes from Mugil cephalus, assembly GCF_022458985.1. NCBI lineage: Eukaryota > Metazoa > Chordata > Actinopteri > Mugiliformes > Mugilidae > Mugil > Mugil cephalus. Next base: position 24,334,193 of record NC_061778.1, read on the forward strand.
TGTCATGGCATCCTCAGCTTGGTTACCAGATAACCAGAAAACAAAATATATACAAGCACGTGACACACTGCACACATACACACCCACAGCACTTCAGCCAAGGATTAACTGATGAGGAAGTGAAGTGATCCAGCAAGATCGCTTAAAGATTTCACTGGAGCGTTCAGCACACCGTTGACAAACCCAAACTGTTTCAGCTTTCAGCCTTTTTAATTTTAGAAACATGTGAAATCTGTCCTCCTCGTTGGTCACGGTAAAATGTCTGTCCGCTTTGAATGTCTTGCTATGCTGTTGACCAAAACACCCTTTTAACTCACACACACATGCGCACGCACAGCAGGTGAACAGATGACACTTTGATATGGGAAAGCTTTTATGTCACTTCCAATGATGACAGAAAATACCAGCACAGGCGCACACACAAATATGTGACCACATTTACTCTGACATGCACTCGTAAGCGATCTCATAATAACTTCATGTCGCCATGAGAGCTGTTAAAAGCCCTGCTATGGTGAATACTGGACAGCCATCTGAGGGTAAATATCACCATTAACAGCTAAAATGGGGGAATTACACTGAATTATTTTTTGGCTGTTTGTGAAGGCAATGATGGTGATGATGTGCTTGTAGGAAAATAATGAATGATAAACAGTAAATGTCGTATGCGGTGAAACTACAGTGAAACGCCGTAAAGCAGCGTCATAGTCACCATTTTCACCCTGCGTTTTAGCCCTGTGCTAAAAACAGGATAAACAGACATAATGACACGGAACATTTTGTACACTGTCAGAGGTTGAACATAAGCCACTGGGGGATGTTAAGTTTGGCTCTGTAACGCTGACCCTCAGACCAAACCTCTGAAATATGAAGGAGCACTAAACTTCACAAGAAACTCTCTGACACACACACACACACCCAGAAACAGAAAACATTTGACTTGCTAGGTCACGATAACACTGTGGCTGAGGTCGATGTCGGGGATGTGTGTGGCTGACTGTTCGTGTCTGGCGTGCCCTGCGCAAGTGTTTATGACATGTCCCAATGAGGCAGTTGATTTGGGCTGCTGGTAGGGGGTACTCTAATCTGGCACGCACTCGCCGACACTGCTCTACCTTGTTATTCCACTCACAGCCACTGCCCTGGGAACAGGAGCTCGAGTTCATGCGTGCAAAGCACACACAACTTCATAGTCAAAATACACTAAAACACACAACGAGGGTGTGTGTGCGTTTTCACGCAAACAGCGCACACCCCCTTACAATGTTCTTTGTAATGTTGCTTTGTGACTGGTGGGGACAGATGGGTGAACAGTGGGAGTCTGGGCTACCGTCACTGGAAGAGCAAAGGCACGCAAATGCTCACATTTCACACACTTGCACGTACACAGGATCACAGACTTGGTCAGAAAGTGGCAAACATGCAAACAGACAGGAGAATATGGTCTTGGAAAAGTCCCACGGTCCCTCACACGCACACTTACGTACTTGTAAACATGCACTCGGACTCAAAGATGGCTTCTCTTGCACGCACACACACGCACGCAGGATTACTAGAAACACACAGATTGTACTTCCGAGGGCTGGGCGATACAACCTAATAATAAAATCTCAGATTATCGCTTTTAATGGATTATTTTCCCTCCTTAAAAATAAAAAAATGATTCTAAAAATGATTTGGATAGATGGATTTGGATAGTCAACTGAGCTCTCTATAAAGTATGGAAGTTAAAAGGTGCCGAAGGAAGAAGTTAAAGGAAAATCCAGTTTTGTGACCTCACCTCACCGAAGGTTTTCTCGTTTGTCATCACAGAATTTCATTAACATTCAGTTGGTCTCGGTTGTTGCCACATTGTCGCCATTCTCTTCCTGTGTGTGTACACAAGTTACAGTGTTTAGTTTGTAGTGCCAGTATTCCAAACACAAAGCTGAAACAAGGACAGCTGGACTTGGGAATGGTGATATGAAAACCATCACAGACATTTTGTAGTGCCAGGTAATTCCAGATAGACTGATCCTTGACACAACATGTCGACACATCTCATACTGTTCCTTGAACCTAGTGAGCTACACAGTACTATTTTAATTTTTTTTTTTTTTATATGGACATCACTTCACCATCACCACCCTCACAATTGATTGTGAGGGTTAAAATGATGTTACTTTTTGTAAAAATGGTGTTGTCAGTCCATAATTTGATTTCACATATTTTCATTGCACAGAGCCTCTGTGGGGCTTACCTCACATTTGTTCCTAAAGTGTTTCCAGTGAGCAGAAAATCCCCTGCCAAGATCATTACATGTCATTCAAATTACACTTCTTGATTAAACTTCATGATCATTATCCGTCTGGTTTTAGTCTCTATTTGTCTAGTCTGCTCTAGGTAAGTCGTGCTTCTTATTATGTTTATTCTTCTCTCTCGCTCTCGTCTCGTTCTCAGTGTTATTTGTGGTGTTGTAGGGAAGAACAGGGTGTGTTGTTTCTGGGTCTAAGTGTCCGAGTCTCATAATCTCACCAGTGAAGTATCTTTTTTGATTAGTGTCGTCAGTCAGATTTGATTACTTCTGTCTGGATAGCAAACCAGAAAACCAAATGTGCGTGTGTAGATAAGAACATAAGATTAAACTTCTCTGCAAATTATTGTTGATCATAAAAACTGATTAATATGGTGCAGTAGACCAATTTCTTTATGTATATGTTGGTCACTCTTTGCTGTTATCTTGTAACGTGAATGCAGAAATTCTAATAGTGTGATCTAATTCAGTATGATAAATAAAGAAGAGTACTTAGGGAATATTTTTTGTGAATGACAGTTTTGAAGCAATGAGTCTTGGTGTTTCCAGTGATCTTATTTGGATAAGAGGGAGGAGATGTTGATGGCGGATGTAGGGATCTGACCTTACACACCCATATGGCAGTGAATTGTCAGTTGCTAGGTAACCACATCTTAAAAGCATGTCTTGCTTCGTTGTTTATTTTACTGCAGATTTGCTAAATGACCATCATACTTTATTGCTGAAGACACCCCTGTGATGCAAAGTAATCGAGTGCCATGTTTTGAGGTGATATGACTGAAGTGACGACCAGTGTGGGTGTCTGATTTTTATATCTGACAAGGAAATGCCATCCATGACTTTGGTTCCCAGCACCAATGTCGCTATGGTGAATTTGTGTTTACCCAACAGTGTCCAAGCATCCTGTTGGCTGAACCCTGGTGGAGCTGCAGAGTAATTGATGGCATTTCCTTTCAAATAGGGAGTGACTGCAAGAAGAGCAGTCACTCCCTATTTGAAAGGAAAATACTGAAATAAAAATAGTTTGTTTTTGGTGATCCACAGTGTCAGTTAACATTCAGTTATGTTGTTTCAGTTAGAAATGTTTGTAGTGGAAAATATACTAGGAGGTTACCAAGCCAACCAGAGTCAGGCGGCAAGCAAAATGCTTTGTTAAATGTGGCTGAAGACTCACAAACTTCTTTTTGCGACCACTGCAGTTGCCCCCTGCTGTCTGTTAGAAATATCTTAAATCCATCTATGCACTAACTCTATTTTCCAGACCCAGAGGCTACATCCACACTTTGTCTTTATGTTTCCCTCATACTTCTTTCAATAAGCCTCTGAGAAACACTTTTCAGACCATTCTCATGAACCATTTTCACGTTACTAAATTTGGAATTCTCCTTATCCGATTAGGGGACACAGATAATGTAACTGGAAATCGATTTCCTCCGGCATATGTACACTTAATTGGACATTAACTGGACAACGCATGTGCGCATGCGCCACAACCGCTGCCGGTAGAAGAGCCACCTGAGGGATAGGGCGCATCTTATCTGCACCATCAGCAAGCGCGCACATTACGCACGAGATTAAGAAAGCTCAACTATTATCCATCTGATTGTTGTTTGAAATGCCGTTCTTCCGCTTGAATGACTCTTATTATATGATGACGTTTATTATGATGATGTAACAGGTCAACTGGAAAAGGGGCCATATTAACCTGCTGACAAGGCACATATCGCTACCTAGTGGGGAGGAGGAAGACATGTTCCCGTCAGTTGTTTGATTTTCTCCGCTGTAAACTGGGACAGGGACCACATTGAGAAAGTCGATTTTCGAGCATAGCACAATTAAGCTGTGCATGTAAACGCACTGACAGTGACTTGAGTGGCATCTGGTTGTGCTAAGAAGTAGAAAGTCCCAACAACTCTCCTCATTCTTCTGCCATCCTCTTTCCTTTCCATTACAGGTTGATGACAGCAGCTGCCACGAAGGAAGAGGATGAGCAACGACTTGGTGAAGAGAAGCAGCAAAGAGAACATCTCAGGTGAGATGATACCAGAGATAAAAGGCAATTTAAAACAATTGAAAACAGCTTAAAAACTGTTTATTCTCCACCCACCCAAAAGCAGAACATACAAGCAACACAAAAACAATAAATGGAAGAAAAAATAAATAGAAGAAGCATAGTATTGTTCTGCGTCACCCAGCTTGGCTGTCCGCTGCTTGACCAGATGCAGGCAGGAAGCCCAGGGCAGATGGGAAACAACTGTGTGAAATGATAGAGGGAAGACAATAAAAGAGTGAGTGGAAATATTAAACTGAGAAACCTAATCCAGAGGACCCTCTTGTTAATTACTGAAAAGGGAAAAAGAGGGCGAGCGAGAGATTGATACAGACGAGCAGTTAATGACAGGACAGAAACGTGAAGTGGACAGATAGACTTGGAGAGATGAGATGTCATTCAATTACACTGCTGTCACTGAAAGCTGCTAAATGAGTAAACCATCAGGTGACCGAGTGTGTGCACCTCTGCCTCTGGGTCTCTGTTTTTCACTATCTTAGCCTTATCACACATGACAGATCTGGCCCATATCTGTTCCTGGACTTGGTGCTGTCAGCCTTATGATTTATGCCATCTGACATTATAAAACTGGCTCTCGTGACAAGCAATGCCCATGCTCCCCTGCACTCAGCACGCACACACACATGATCACACACACACACACACACTCAGGCACCGCAAACCTGCCTAAAGTCTGCCCCCTCATCTCGTCTCGTCTGAGACAGCACTCATTTTTGATCACCTAAGCCACCCACCCTGAATAAGGGAAAACAACCACTCAACCCATCAGAGCTCTCAAATGCAGTCAGTTTCTTTTGCACGCGAGACCCCACCGTGAAGTTTGTCTACAGCCTTGTGGGTGTACTGTATGTGCATGTGTGCGTACGTTTGTGTGTCCCTGTGCCTGGGACATATCCATCTACGTCACATGTGTGCTTCCATTTCCATGTGTGTGTAAGAAAATAGGAAACTGTTCCGTGTGCCTTCACTCCACATGTTCCTTCAAAAGTCTTCTGAGAATAACAGAATGTTCTAGTCCCCTGCTCTGGTTTTCCACGGTTTGCATGGGTTTCAAACTTAATTGAGCGTGTGTGTATCTTACGTGGGCATCTATATGTGTGAGCAATGAACTCTCATGCTGCCCGAAGTGCTTTTGGTCTGAACATTCTTTGAGAGTGATAGGGAATGAGGAGAGAGAGGAAAAGGGAAAGTTGTAAAAACGTGACCTTATTTTTAAGGACATTGTGGTTACATCTGTTCTAAATTTACTTTTATCTCTTATAGTCAACTTTCATTTTTTATGAGCTGTTCTCTCTTTCCCTTTATCAACCTATTATTTATAATCTCAATGTATTTCTACCTGTTATACATTAATCACACCTATGGATGTCAATACATGACAAAATAACTATGTGACAACCAAACAATTACAGTGCTGTTCAGTCTACATAGCATCCAATAGCTACAGCCTCTGAAACTGGTTAAAAGATCCATTACCAGTCAATAGTCAGTCAATATGTTTGCATGGGTTTCTTCAACCTGATCAGATTCTTTCTGATCAGAGATTCCAATTTGGCATCACAGCTTTAGACTGAACTGACACTTAACACAAAATTAATTCAGGAAGTTTCATCGGTTTTCTGTTCCATTTATGTTTTGATTTGCCTGTTATTTTTATTATTGTGTACAAATGTGTATTTAAATGTAACCACAGACAGTAATGACACATAGATAAACATTGATTACTACAAAGAGTCATTGAGACTTGGAACCTAATGTGAAAAGAGTCAGTTCTAAAAACAATTACATTTACACACTTCCCCAGGAGGTGTGGAGTGTTTGGATTCCTTCTTTGTGCCGTCTTGGACCCCAGACGATCACATCGTTACCGTCAAAATTAACACCTCTGAGCTTTTTTTCTCGAAATCAGAAGCCCGCTCCTTCACCACACTGTAATATTGGGCACCGTCCCTTGTATTGCTACGATGTCCATGTGGACCTCCTTAGGTCATATGTCCTTGAGACCAAGACATCTGATGATGATTGCATGAAGGCTGCAATTTTCACAGTCAGCACTGGTTTGCAATTTTGCAATCAATTTCTCAAAAATAGAAATCCCGACAAAGTTCTTTACCTCAAACTTTCAGCATAAACTGTCAAAGATTTGAGCTTCTCCCTCTACGTTAGGCCTTCAAACATATTAATCAACGCTCACATTCAACCCTTAGGGTCGCCAGGGAACCTAACCTGAATGTCCTCGGGGAGCATGAGAAACTAACTGATTGCATATAATTGAGAGCAGATGGGAAATATAAGGAGAGAGAGCTGAAACGCCATACAGCTCAGCTAAGGTAGCTGGCTGGAATTGAACCAGAGATGCAGCATCATTAGAACAACCTTAACTTTTCCAGTAAGACGGGGCCCTGACCTTCAGACGCGGGTTATCAAAGCTTTCTTGTAAAAGTGGTTGCAGGATTAAGCACTCACATTCTGACAAAACAGTGGAGGAAAATAAAGGAGTGAGCACACTACTCCTGGGAAATCTCACATGTCGAGTTATCATTAAATGTCACATAATTAACTGGAAGATGAGCTAAGTGAAATATGACACTAACAGTTCAGCTTCTTCACGTCTAACACTGAAATAGACAGTAACGGTGTAATGACTTCAGTTTTTAAAAATCTAATTTATCCAGGGAATGTTGTCACACAACTCAGGCTATGCTCTTTGTTTTAATATTGACACCCAGCAGCAGCAGCAACTACTCTCAGACACTGATGAACACTGATGAACAGTGGAGCAATTAGTCAAACTATTTCAAGTGAAAGTATTTCAAGGGAAGGTGAGAAAGATTTAAGGTAACAATGTAAATGTTTTTTAGCACTATTAGCACTGCTGTCACAGTCCTTATACAACAGCTGTTATAGCAGTGCAGTGGTATTTAGTGAGGCTCTGCATTTAAGCTGTTAACTTGTGTTTCAGAGGTGTGTGTGTGCGACAGCAGCGGTCCCTGAGAGACACTCTCTCCTTGCTACGCTCCTCCAGCAGTGAGCTCACCGATATACGGGGTTTCCTCAGCCAGCTGACGCGGGCCTGGCAGGCCTTCAGATCTCACATACAGGAGCACAGCACGCAGGTGTTCTCAGGTAAGACACGCACTGACATCAGTGCGCACACACCAAGTGAAGCTTCACATTTGAAGGTAATATAAACGGAATGAGAGGGGCTCAGGCGCATGAGGGTAATTTACTCTAGAGAGTGAGTGAAGCGGGAGAGCGAAGCAGAGAGTGTATTTTTATACAGAGCTGCAGCTGACTTGAAAGAGAAGAAGCAAAGGGAGTTGAGCAAATAATCTCTCATCAGGAATAAATATTAGTTTAACTGTGGCGTGGACTCTTTTAGTTCAGAGGGCAGCGCCCACAATGGATGGAGCATAATGTGTGTCTGTCTGTGCGTGTTTACAGTTAAAAGGCAAACTCTGCTAACCTTTAAAAAAAATATAGGCAGAGAGGAATGTGCGTGTGTGTGTTCACGTGTATGCTGAATGTGTGTGTAAAGGCTATAAAGTTATGAAACTCCTAACTATAAATTTCAACAAGATGCAAACATGAAGAGCAAGACTGCAGGCCGTGTGTGTGTGCATGTGCACGTGTGTGTGTGCACACGCACGTGTGTGTGTTCACCGTTGACAGTAAATGCCCGAAGGAGTGCTAACCTCCGGCTCACCTCATGGGCGGGTCCTATTCTCTTTGCTGCACGTTCCAAACAGCTGCCAAGTGTCTGTGTGTGTGTGTGTGTGTGTGTGTGTGTGTTTGTCTGTGTTTGTATGTCTTTATAGGTGTGCGTGGCGGAGGGGAACAGAAGGGGGTAGGGGTAGAGTTTGATAGAGGAAGAGGCGGTTAAAGAAACCAGTCTGTTTGTACAGATGTTGCTTGAGCAGGTATTTGTTCAGTGACATGATCTTAAAAGGTAGCTGCTGCACAATAAAATATAGACCAAGGAATCACCACGAGCATCAAAGTGTACGCTATATGTGGTCACAGAAACATAAATCTTCACAAATCTGCACGTTCAGAACTTGATACTTTATCTGCCTGTGTGCTTTATTTTTTCTCTTCTTTGTTTGTTTTTTCTCTTCTTTGTTGTTGTTCTTTCCTTCTAAAAAGTAATCATTTGTAGGTGCCGGTTTATCTGTTTCTGAATATGTAAATAAATGTCAAGTCTATTATTTTAACACTATGGTGATTTTGATAAAAGCCAGACTAATGTAAATAGTGTCATTCTGCCCAATCTAAAGCTAAAGGGTTGCACATATGTATAACTTTGTTTACGTGCTGTATTTTTCTTACGTTTTTGACTTAATCCATGAAAATAGTTACACTGCTGTGTTGTGTATTCACTAGTTCCATGGAAACACCATTGCAGACTTTTTTTCCTTCCATCAAAGTCATCCTCATGGATCAATCCCGATTTAACAGCCTCGTTTTTAGCGGTTTCACTTTAATTTCAAGACCTTTTTCAGTTACCTGCACATGACACACATCCAACCTGATATGGGCGTTAGTTGACTATCTAATTGTGCTACCTGTCTATCAGCCTTTTGTGGTGAGTGTCAAACAGCCAAAGAACAGAGGAGAAGGAAAATGGGCAGAGAAACGTAAGGAGGTTGCTTAATGTGAGCTGCTGGATGTGGTTTATGGTTAGGTGGAGAAGAAGAGGGAGGAGATGAGAGAGCGACCTCGAGGGGTGTGGAATTTTACAGAGAGCAGGAGACAAAGACGAGCAGTGAGCTTAAAGGAAGAGGAAGGCTTAATTAATCTCGGTTTACTTTGTGCAGATGTCAGCAGATGACTTGTGCAACTGGATATTAAGGTGATGGACAACAGAGGTTTAAGACGGTGGGAGTTTTCCTTCAACACACTTTCGAAGAGACGAAAACGGCTGACAGTAAAATTAGGGAGAAATGCAGTGACTAAGCGTGACGGAGGCAGCATGAATGCGTGTCTGTGTGTGTGTGTACAAGTGTGTGTGTGACCGATCCATGAACCGCAGCCATCTGCCAACACCCTGAGCCATTCAAAGACTATACGGTATCTATTTCCCTGGAAGCCAGCTTTGTATATGTGTGTTGATAGTGACAGCAGCAATATAAAAATATCAAATAGTTTCACACACAGCTTACTAAATACCTTTCCTCCCAGTCTACTTCTTGTCAAGTACTTCTGTCTGTCTGTGTCTCCCTGTCTGTCATATAAATATAGAAAATAAATGTGTCAGCGTTGTAAATCGTTCGAAGGTATATGATCTGCAGTTGGTACACTACCAGTCAAAAGTTTGGACACATCTTCTCATTCAGTTCACTCGGAAACTTTCGACTGGTAGTGTAGAAGAAGTAGAGCTGCTGCCATTTAATAATAAGTTACTACTACAGAGCCATGTGTTCATGAAGCCACGTGACGTTAAACACAACTTTCTTTGTAAATGTGAGTTTCTGGGAGAACAAACTGAATTCTTTAGTACTCTAGTGAGGCCAAAACAGTGTTTCTGTTTTTCAGCACTTCAACAACTTTTGTTTTTTCCATGAAGCGCCTGTGGTTTAGAAGTTGGTGTACTTTTATTACACACAATAAACTAGGCAGACACCCAAAAATGGCTGTGGTACCCATACTCTTGAGAATGTGATATTATAGTAATGTGCAGACTCTCTTAAAAATTCCAGGGCGCAGCTGTGTTTGTCTGTGGGTTAAGTAACTGTAAAGGTAGCTCTGCTTTACAGAACCTTACAATCTCACATGATCTTGTAGCGTAGATATGTTGCTCCCCGCAGTACATTATCTCAACTGTCTATGGTATGTGAACTCTGTCATAGCTGAAAGGCGATGGGTGTGTATGTTTGTGACAGAAAGAAAGTATGTAACCAATTTTGTTAATAGCTAAATATTTAATGTTGCAATGGGTTATGGCGTGTGTCCATACAGTGTTTTTCTCTGGCTGCTTCTTCATTCATGCATTAAAAAAAAGGTTTTCTTTCTGTGACATCCATAGCATTCAGTTTCCGCCCACTCTGCTCCTGAAACTGACGCAGGGTGCTGCCCTTTATCTCTGAGGAGTCAGCTGCAGCCATACGTGCTCTGTCCTCCTTAGACAACAGAAAAACAACATTCTATTTAACTCTAAAAACGCGGTAAAGAAAGCCCATATACTTTAATACTGGACAATTTGTGTTTCGTTTTTTTTTTTTTATTCCCTTTTTCATAATTTATTCATCTACAAATGAGGTTGGTGGCCCATCTCTTTCTAGCTATTCCTGAGTTGAATTCACATGACACGAGTCCTTGTTACCTCTTCGCTGCAAGTCTCTTCCTGTGTGCATGGCCCTTTGATAGTTTTGCCAATTTTAAAGAAGGCCAAACCTGTCATGAAGCCACCCGTGGATTTCTTGAAGCTCAGAGCTCTGACTGTTGTCGCTTAGGAGTGTCTCCACCAAACTTTTAGCCAATCCATAAATTTCCAAGAGGTGGAGCACAAGTAGAGCTGAGTCAGCCACTCCTTTAATTATGTAATTAATCCCTAACAATAACTAACAGTCAACCTAATAATAATAATAATATTAATAATATGCAGGTAAGTAAGCAATACTTTTAAAACAGTGTTTGTGTATCACAAAAGTAGTTATTATACTTGTGTAATGTAGAAGAATTTAATGCAACGTATACATGTTTTTCATATATATATTTATATATAAAGTGACTGCAGCACTACAAACGGTTCACCCAATAACAATATTGTAAAGCTGTTTCAGTAAGTCGGAGGCCAGCTGGCGGTCGCTGTAATTTTTACAGCCCCCTAGTTACAGTGTGTGTTGAGACACATAATGGCAGCGCTGCCATTATGTGTCTCAACACACACTGTAACTAGTGGGTCAGAAAGGCTGCTTTGCTTTCATTGCGAAGTCTTTCTGCTCCATCAAGTATTTGAGCATCAACTATTGCTGTTTGGGCATTTCTGAGTGTTTTGCAGGGCTTGTAAGTCCTTGTGTGCGTGGTTCTTTCTACGTGCATTCTTGTGTTTTGTGTGTGTCTCTCTCGACGTGAATGTGTGTGTCTCTGTGTGTACTGCTTTACCCTAGTGGACCTTGTCATGTCACAGTGACCAGAAAGCAATTATCGGTGTATTGCCGGTTTTAGAGAGGCCTCCTACACTCCCCTCTTCCTGCTGAGGGAGAGAGAGAGAGACAGAGAGGCAAGATGAGAGGGAGCCAAGAAAACAGAAAAACAGAGGCAGAGAAAGAGAGGAAGATGGAGAAAGAAAGCCTGAGAGGAGAGAAACGGTGAGGAGAAGAATGGAAATGAGACAACCAACGAGGGAGAGCAAGGAAAACAAAGACTTGGTGAAAGAGAATGTCACGCTGACATTGCTGGATCAGTTTGAGAGCTCTCCAGGGCCACAGCTACTATGCCCTGGTGCACCTCTCCGAAGGACCGACAGACAGAAAACTTTCTCAGTACACAGTACACGCACACAAACACACACATTACACGTCTTTAACACACTCTGTCAGCCATGCAAAGAACTTGCGAGACACCCACACAGAGCCTTTGTCTGCTTGCTTTCTTCTCTTATTATTTTTTGTCTTGTTAAAGAGCTACATGCGTAGCATGGATTGTACTAATAATGTTTCTAGTTTGAATATTGGCTTAACTCTGATTCTCTTACAAAATCAACTGCAAATACAATAGAATTTATCAACTAGAAATTCTCTTTCACGCAACAAGAGTGGTGTCAAACATTGATCAAACCATCAAACCATGGGTTAGTTCATAATAACTGATTTCTGATGAATAGCTCTGATTCATCTGAATGAAGGTTATGTGTGTGTGTATGAAAATTCCTGGGTCATGACACAACAAGCAGGCGGTCTCTGTTTTACGGTGTCTGCTCAGTGGTGAGTGTCTGAGGACCTAGTTTTTGCAGGGTGCCCCGCATCGTTGCCACTAGTCAGACTCCTGACAGCAGCTTTTCAGCTGATTCAGCATGTTGAATTGGCAGTGGAGCGCATCAGTGAGAGAGATCATTCTAATTGGGTGTTCGCCTTAGTAAACCAGGGCAAACAAGTGAGCACAGAATGCGCTTCTCTTTTTTTCTTCACACCATCTGAACATCAAAATATATTTTTAATGACACCGTCATCTAAAATAAATACACTCTTAACAAGTTGTCTGCTCTGCACAACCTTGCATTATTCTTCCGAACTTCAAAGTTTTCCAGATAATTGAAACTTCTGTAGTTTCCTCTTTTGAATGCGGAATACAGACTACTGCCACCTGCTGGTGTGAATAGTCATTTCCTTTCACACGGAGGCAGAACATACACCGATCACGCATAATATTAAAACCACCTGCCTAATGTTGTGTAGGTCTCCCTTGTGCCTCCAAAAGAGTTTTGACTCAACTGAGAATGGACACGTTCCTTCTGAGGGTGTCCTGTGGTATTTGGTAACAGAATGTTGGTGGAAGCCTTTTGGTCCTATGGGTTGAGGCGAGGGGCATCTGTGGATCATCCCACAGAAACTTGATCAACAGGATCTATGAATTGGGAAGCCAGGTCAACACCTTGTGCTGTTCTTCATGTTTTTTTGTTTGTTTGTTTTTTTAAATTTGTGTGTGTGTTTGTATCAGTCTGCATCTGGGGATGGCTGCTGCCATCAGTCATTGCTATGGGGTGGGAGTGCCTGGTCTGGTCTAGGTGGGTGCTACATGTCTAAGTAACATCCACATCCACAGCCAGGTCCAAAAGTTTCCCACCAGAACATCGTGTTGTCACAAGATGATCAATGTTATTTACTTCTTCTGTCAGTGGTTTTAATGTTGTGGCTGATTGGTGTATCTGCCAGGTGGTTGTGGTGAGTTCAAGTGCTACCGTACTGCTTGGTCCAGATGTAGGTTTTGTCACAGTTGGCCTTTATTGCCACTTAATCTTTGATGTCAGTTTGGTGTGTCCATTTACTATCTGGACATAAACAGTATATCACTTCTGTGAAACGGATGCATTTCGGATCTAAATACGGTTGTCTACATATGAAGACAGACATATGAAGTTCATATGCTGTTTACATCCAAAGCTGCAAGCTTTACACGCTTTTTTATTTTTGGTCCCGATGAGCAACAACGTTGGTTTAGTACTGGTCTGCGAGTGACTGCAAAATGCTTCGAGTGCACAGCAGTACTGATGATGAACAGCTGCTCTCTCTGTCAGTACAGACACCGACACTGCTGACGTCCTGCTTTTACTACTTCGCTGATACAGCCAAGATGTAATACTCACCGTGTCTTTGATACTGCTGCAGTTCAGAGGTTTTCATCAGAGTCATTAATCAGACTTAATAAAGAGATCCTCCCACATCATCATCATCCCACTGTGGAAGTGCTCCTTCTTTAACATACATCTAAATTCAATGTATGTGTGCACACATAAAAGGAGCCTTTCAGTAATGTTGATGATGTGGAGCCTGGGATGATCGTCCTACGCTTCGATATACAAGGCATCTTATGGTAATGGGTATGGAAACGAATGGATGCTGATTATGCAAAAAATGTCTGTAAGCCTCTGTCACTGTAAGCGTGTGCTTGAAGACGGAGGCCTTTGTCCAATATTTCTACTTATGACAGCTATGTGCACAAGGTGTTCTCCAGAAAACCGGGTCTCAAGATATTCACTATTCAGACTATGACTTTGAACACTTTGAATGCATTTCGTCATAACCACTGCTGCCTGGAGCTGTTCACCACTGCTGTCTGACAAGTTGTTGGCCTGGCAGAAAGTCTAAATATTGTAGTTAAGCAGTTCTTTCAGATCAGTTCTTGTAATAAATATATTCACTGAACCAGGAACCTGTAATTGACACTTCTTACCAGGTTGAGACATTGTCCATATACAGGATTTAAAAGTTGGCCAAGAATCAATTTGCTCAGGTTGCTTGTGTTTTGCTGTCTGCATATCCTGTCAAAGTGATAACACACAAACACTGAAGGAAAGAAACAGTAGCAATACAGCAGCTTCTTTGTGTCGGGCTCATAGCAAAATCCTCTGCCAAACTGCTGTATACTGTTTCATGGTTTCCCCCGTGAGCTCAGATTGCCTCAAACTCCCTTCTTCCTAACACACTTCCCTCATTTAACTCCCTTTCTTTCTAGTTCCCCACTGCTTCCTTATGTCTCGTTTTTCCACCTCATTTTTTTCGGCCCTTTTGTTTTTCTCGCTCTTCCTCCTCACCTCTTGTTTGTGGTACCGTGTGAACCACTGTTTCTTTTGTGTTCCTCCTCCTACGCCTTTAGTTTTGTTTCTCGTCACTTTTTAAGTTTCATTTGATGTGGGATCTCCTCCTTCACTCAAATCTGAGTGAACAGTGTGATCTACAGATCTACAGCAAACCTGTACAGAGTTACCGCCTCTGGTGACAAGCCTGGCTTTGAGTCAGCACCAGTTTTCAGGGTTGCTTTTGTAAGCATTTACCACAACTCCGTCATGTCAAGTAAACTGGAATCTGTTTGTGTATTTGTGTGTGAACAGCACTGACCGAGGAGCTGCTGCAATCCAATGTGGATCTTCAGAAAATCAGAGACGAGAGAGAGCGCCTAACACAGCAGCTGATGTAAGTGTCTGCAGTATGTGGCAAAACACACGTATGAAAACACGTGCACAGATGGGGATGCAGGTGGATCGTGGTATTTGGAATATGCTGGGTGAAGAACAGGTCACTGCAAGACTTGGCTCAGTGTATAACTTCCTTCAACCAATCACAACCGTTTCTGCAGCTCCACTGACACCACCCAAACCAGGAAATGCTCGTGTTCTACATACCGGGGCTGCTAAGCTTCAACAACAGAGGATTTGACTTATATACACTCACACAAAGGTCTAGTCAGGGGTTTAGGACTTAGGAATAAATATGCCCCCGTGGCTTTTGAAAATATGCTAATGATGAAGCTCCGAGTTCAAAGGTGTAGCAACTGCTTTCTTTTCTCCTTGACTTCCTTCTTAATACCAACATTATCTACCTTGCAGACACAAATATACACATGCATATAAAGATTCACATCAACAACACACTTTAGAAACGTAGACTCAGAAAGCCACATGAATCAGAAGTCTGCCACAGCAATATCAAGCTTGTAAATATGAGTTGGTTATCTATTGGACAGTTTCCTTTCAGCATTACTGCAAGGTTGACATTCATGGTCTTAGTAAAATGTCAGGTTAGTTATGTACTGAGTTGTTCTGATCGTTCTGATTTCATACACAGACTCAGGTTCTCCTCGGAATGAATTGTAATCACTTTGATACTTCTGTGATTTGTCACCATCATTGGGTAAAAAGTTCCTACCAGCCTGTACTTCATCTTTAATGCTAGCAGATTAGCAAACGTTGTCATCAGTGCTTTAAATGGGCCAGAGCTCCTTGGTACACAATACCACCACTTCTCAGTTTAACCCCCTGCCATACCTGGACTCAATTACCCAGAGGGCACGATGTGTACCTCGCCTCTTTATGTTCTTCTGGATTCACGCTTACTTTTGTCCTAGTGGAAGTAGAAGAATTTTGGATTCATTGTTAGGAGGACATGGCCACTAGTGGAGGTGGAAATACATTCACCAAATTCCATTTCTATATACATGCAGGCATGTGAGTATTTAAGAGTGTGAAGCCACAGTACAAGAAAATCTACAAAATCTAAATGTTAAGAAACACAGACGTGCAGTAAGTACTCTTTCCGCGATCTGCACTGTTTTTCTTTTTTTTTTTTAATTCTCCGGATTGATAAATGAGTCCATATTTGGTGCTACCCTGACAACACATTGCTTTGCACAGTGGCAGCACATTCAAATGTTTTCACATGTTCCCCCATTCTGAGTTATAGTGTTATTTTTAAGCAACAGTGAATGCTTTTAATCTTGCTTTGCTAACTTCTTCCACAACATTTGAAAAATCTACCACTTCAAAAGTTTGCACAGAGACACACACAGATACACAGACACGCAAACATCCCCCTACACACAAAGGGAGTGAATGTTCAATGTTGCTGATAATCAAAGCATTAAAGAGCTACTTGACCTGACAGACTTTCAGATGAAGCACTCATTTGTTCACTAATGTTTCCTCCTCTCTATTACCCACCAATCACTTCGTCCTGTCCACTTCCATTTTTTTTCCACCACAATTATTTATTTTACTTTATTTATTTATTTTTATTTTCAGAAATGACTTATTTGGTTCTGATTTTCTCTCTTTATTATTACTTTCAGAGTGCTGCCCTTCGGTTACAGGGACAACATGACTTCTTGTAGCATGTGTCTCCATGTAGATGGAGATTATGACTGACTGGCCGTACAAATGCCTTGTTTGCAGGCAGACTAAAAATACATTTGGGTTAATGTGCAGAAGCATTTGGACATAATTAAAAATTTAAGCTTATCATTGGTTTCAGAGTGGCTACAATATTTAACATTAAACACCTCGTGAATATTGTTGTGTGATACAGTGAGTATAGTATACTGCTTCAGTTCCACATTCCAGTCCAGGATCCGGGGGGCAAAACCTGGGCTAAACCTGGAATTCACCAACTCTTCAGCAAGTTCTGCAGTCACTACATTTCCAAGTAAAGCCTCCGAGCTCCTGCAACACAACTCTTCTCCACTTAGCATGTCAGTTTTCAGGGGTTTAGTCCACGGTCGCTCATGATGTCATCGTGCTACTCTTTTATTAGCCACGGTTCTAAGCCACACTTTCAATATCAGACTGATCTTTTTATCGTTTTTTTTTTGGTCCATCCCTTCCTATTTTAAACTAAACATCTGGAATGCCACTGATCACATGCATCAAACATGTGTGCAGAACGTGCGCATACATTAAACACAGGGATCAGTGTTGAGACAGGGAAGATGGAGGGGATGTTTGCAGTCTCACGCGACCTACCCAGACATATGGACATATGCTATAGGAAGAAACAGCCCTGAGGCCATGTTGCATGATAAGGAGTGTGTGTGTGTGTGTGTGTGTAGAGGGCTTTAGAGAAAGACATCAGTCCCACGCCACTTTCCGGTGTCCACACAACACTTTTTTCAATATTTAGGCCGGTTTTAAAATTTTTGCTGAAGTGTACTAAATGTTGGCTCTGCCTTTTATGTTTTTTGAAAAAAATGTTTTTATTGAATAATTTACACACATACATCATATTTGAAAAGCCATTCTGTTAAAAATGTTTTTTAAAGCCTACCTTTTTTGCATTTTTTTTCTCAATTTTGCGCAATTAGATCTTCTCAGAGAAGTTTTTTTATGAGTTAAAATGCACAATATGTAGGCTAGAAATGAGTGAAGTGAGGTAAACAATAACAAGCTTATTAAGTAGTATATTCATTTTAGTTTGTATTATGGAAAGCAATGGCAGAGGAAATATTCAGATCCACTGTCAAAAAAATAAAAGTTGGTTCTGGGGTAGGGGAGTTTCTTGTGGTTTTGTCCATTGTCTGTTGGAAATGCCTGCTTCTTACTAAAAGTAAAGGTACATTATTATCATTATTGAGTAATTAATGCAGGTGTAGCAATATGACATTTTACAGTTGTTGAGGCGAAGCAATTTGTAACTGCTGCATAGTTTCATCTGCACCACTGTGACAGCATTAGCTTGTATAGTTTCATTCAAATCAAGACGTGCCCCAGATTTGTACACACTGTACAGCAGTACAATTTAGTAAATTAAGGTATAGTGACAATTCACCATTGGCATAATGCAACAAGCACATGGCAGCTGAGGCCTAGACTGAGGTCCAGATGGGACATCTGAATTGATCGGCTGAGACTCCTTTCACTGTCCAGTCGATGCGGATCGGTCGCCTGTCCAAACACCCGCAGCTGCCGTGCGTGTTTGCGTGCTCTGTATCCTTCCTGCCTCGGCACACATTGTATCAGCTCCAACGCTTCCCCAACCTTTGATTCTCTGTGGAGATCCTAGAACAAAAAGTTTGTTTGTGTGGATCAGGCGTCGCCATGACAACTCCTCAACCTTTAACCCCCACCTCCATCAAACGTCAGCATTTCGCACCTGTTGTGTTTCGGTGGCGCCAGCCCGTTGCTTTGGAAACGCGCATATACACACATAGTATTTCAGGGGCAGTCTGAGGACAGTGCACGGTGGTGGAATTCCTCTGATCCAACCATGCAATCTGATCAGCACGCCAGACGGACACTCAGGGGCCGGCTGAGTAGTCATGACTATGTGCACATACATGGACTCACACACTCTTTGAGAGTCTTTAGCTTAGTGCTGCTTATTGTGCTGTATTTACAATATTAGTACGTGGACTCGTGTATCGGACTGACTTTTATATCATGTGACCTTGATATAATTAACACCTTTTGTTAATTGACTCACAACGCATCCTCCTGGCCACTAATGGAAATTTTCCCTGACGCCACTTTGACAGCGTTTGTCAGTGGATCACGGCCAAAGCAAACTTCCTCCACTGACTGTGGCCGATACGTACGTGAAAGGGGTCGGGAATCTGCTCCTTTGCGATTGGCAGGAGTCACATAGCTCATCCTTTCATCAGAGGATGAACACATAGATCATCCAACGCAGACTCAGGCCCGGTTGAAAGGATGGATTAGAGGCAAGAGAAGCACAGATGAAAGATAGCATGGATGCACTGAGGACGGGAGGACAGATGAAAGAGGGAATGATGGAATAAGTGAAGGTCAAGTGAGAAAGAGTAAAGGACTGATGTGATTGATGTGATACGGCTTGTTTTCATAAGGCAGACGCACGCTGACTGCTGTGTGTGTGTCCCTGCATGTTTGTAACACAGTGTGTGTGGTGTCTAGATGCCTTTGCGAATATTGGCATTAAAGTATCTATTGATCTCAGGGTGTGTCCAAGGACCCCGTTTCCCGCAAGGTCTTTCTTGGCCTTGTGATGAGACACACACACACACACACACACACACACTACAAACTTCTCATCTAAGGGCCTGACTGTAACCTTTAAACTCTACCCTATAATCAAGTCTTAACAGGTTTTACAATCAATCAAAAGATGATTTTTCTGGGCCCCACAAGGTTAGTATTACGCAAGGGTTTGGTCGCCACAACTTAATAAAAACACACACACACAGAATGAGAGAGAAAAAACACCTTCTCAACCTTAGCCTACAGTTTATCTCAGATTAGATCAAATCAGTTACAGCCCTTCGGGAAAAAAAGGCTAGAGCTTTTATTTGTTTTCTCTTTATTTCTCCGTTTCAAAAGAAATCTGTCTCCCTCTCTCTCTCTCTCTCTCTCTGTTTCTCTCGCTCTCTCTCTCTTTGCTATCATGTAAGCACATGCCACACAATAAATGGTATTTTCCTGAACTGCTGGGAGTCTTTTTTCCTCTCATGTGGATGTTTGGTATTTTGGTAACTTGCCATGCACCACAGTGGGAAGAGAGGCTCAGCGGGATGTCACCAGAACATGGCAATTTTGGCGACCATGTTTTTTGCTGTCTGCCACCTTTCTGCTCAGACTGGATCAACAGAAAATTATACACAATTTTCCCCCATTGGCGGATTCACACCCGCATGCTTTGCTTGGCTGTTTAACTTTTATGATACGTTTCTTTGACTTGTTGACGCATCTAGTTGCACAGAAAAAAAGCACAAGACGACGGGGTGAAGGTTAACGTTTCTGTCTTATTAGCATCTGTCATCCACAGCAGCTGATTCGCTGTTTTTACAGCAGGTATGTGCTCCAACTGCAGTCTGTCAATTGAGAGATGCAGAGACTCACTGTGGTTAGCTTGATTAATTCTTGCGCAACCAGGAAACCGTTCTTTTTAGTTTATGCAGTGCAAATTAGTACAGTTGGAGACTGTGATGTCTTACACGCACGCACAAAAGAACAGCACAGCAGTTAATGTAAATCCATGGAAAATTACAACCACCTCATCCTGTGACTGTAGCCTGCCCTTAACACACCTGCTGATAAGTATGGTAATAGATTCTTTCTACTTTCCATATTCGCTCTGAATGCACCACATGCCCGAAGCCTCAGAAATCCCCCAAGTGAAGGGCCACTCCTACAGTGTACTGTGCACTTGACTGCACTTTGAACCCTGGGCAGTTCACGGAAACACCACCAAGCCCTGTCTTACTCATGCTCTCTAAACTACATTTTCACCTCAGGAAAAAAAGAAAAACAGAAGATGAAGAATAGCAGTGAAAACAGCAGTTGGGAGTAAGATATCATGTCGTCTCCGACCTTGAGGACACAAAGGGGAGAGAGGAAGACAGACGAGGGCCGGTGGAGGGGAGGTGTAAAGCAGGAACAGTTGGCTGCAGCTAAAGAGGCAGAAAGTAGGAGCACCCAGGGGCCTGCTCCAAATCATCAGTAGCTGTGACGGCACGGCAGGAAAATACAGTTAAAAAGCAAGAGAACGAGTGGGTAAATGGAATGAAGATGTGTGATGAGAGGTACAGTGAAAGGGAGGCTGTTAACTGGGGCTGCTGCTAATAATCTTCTGTTGGCACTGTAGTTCCAAACTTAATAATATATATAATTTATAACACAACAATACAAGCATTATTATACACTACCAGTAAAAAGCTTGGTAAGAAATGAGTGTGTGTCCAAAGTTTTGACTGGTAGTGTATGTGACATCAGGATGTTGTTGTGGTGTCACCAATACCAAAAACATCTTAGCAGAAATACATCCTGAAGCCCAAAAGCCCAAATATAAAATTGTTCATTAAGCTTTTAAACTACTGACTCATCATCAATCACTGTGTTGGTCACTGCTGCTGAATTTCGTGGAAGAATCAAAAGTTGATATAATCTGATATATCAACTGTATCACCTGATGGTTGGTTACTTATTAAAACCTTGTACTTTCTGCCTCTCGTCTTCACTACTTTCTGAGTTTTACTCAAAATTCCAAGATCTCTTTTCAACACAGCGGCACTAGTCCTTTCCCGCCTCCACGCCCCTTTATGACAAATAGATATAATAAATTATATCGCGTGATGGGCTTTACTGGCTGTTTAACTGAATCCACTTTCATGAAACGCACAAATAATTCCACAAAGTCGTCAGAAAAATCTGTTAAATTGGAAGTGAAAACAGGCTGTCTGCCTTTGAGCTCAGACATGCAGGCCCTCTCACTCTGTATCCTCATTGCGTGTGATCGCAAGGTCACAGGGCTAGACAGCTAACAACAGCACGCACACACACACACACACAAACACATTAACTGATCATGCTGCCAGAGAGGGGATTAGGCCGAGAAGCCGACAGGGTTTGGAGGGCTGGGGTAAAGTCTGTTTGTGTGTGTCTCCGCACGCGTGTGTGTGTGTGTGTGTGCATAAGTCGGGAGAACCACATACTGTGATGGCATGCAGAATTAGAATTAAAACTGATTTCCAATTTACTTTCTCAAGAGCGAGGCAGCAGCTGCACTCGGGAGAAGAGGTGATCGAAAGAAAAAAAAAACAAAGCGCTTATTTATTTTGGATTTAAACAAAGAAATCACTTGTAGGAAGGACATTACACCAGAATAGTTCAAGTGACTACCACTATCACTTTTCAAGCCCAAAGATTTGTGATAATACAGGAAGCTGTCTTGAACTTTTGCCTATCCCAGAGGGAGAATTCATTGTTAAGCTTGTCTTCTTCCACACAGAGATTTGAGCTTAGCGTAGGAGTACACAGAATATCAGTTGTATGGATATGGTATCTTGCTCAAGTGCTTCTCAGTGAGATTGTAAAAACACAATCATTGCATTTCCTTGTGCTGGCACGTGAATTATGAGCACAGTTAAGGTGAATTACATTTAAGGGAAACAGGAAGGTCTACTACATTTTAAGCTATGTCATCTATCTTGATCATACATTTATTAATGCAATAAATGATGGTAATTGAATGACCATGCCGTGCACTTTGTGCCTCTAGGGAGCAGAATAGGCAGAGTGAGGAGCAGCTGTCCCGACAGGAGGATTCCGAGAAGGAGCATAAAGGGAAACTACTCAGGTTCGCTGACCTCTCTTATTTCGTTCCCCCCACACACTTTTGATTTATCTCATGTGAACAATTAGCATTTCTTCCTCTCTCCAACTTTCCCACCGTGCTTCTACTCATCCCACTCATTCTCATCCAAATTGTCCTCATCTCCTTTAGAGAGGTCATTATTAGTGTCAACTGAGAACTGCTCTTGGATCAGATGAGGAGATCTTAGGCTTCATAAAGTGCCAGTGACACAGCACGGTCTCGTGTGAGGCTGGCGCAACAGATGGAAGCACTTCTTAGTTGGCTTGGAGTCATGTTTCTCTCACACACACAGACACTCACTCGCCTGTACACAGAGGCACGCACATACCGCACATATGCAGTGGCACTGCTATTGGAGTGCATCACACTAATGCGCAGGCAGACACATGTGTGTCACACACACCCAACCCACATGTGTATACCCACAGACAGACGTATACACACAGGGGCCTCTCATCTTCCCATGCAGGCGTTAGATGTACGTAGGGTGTGTATTTTTTCACATGGTATCTGCTGGTATTCCCTTTCTAAGCCACTGGCATCCTGGTGTGTTCAATTACACTGTCGATTTATTTCCCTTCCCACACAGCGGTCTCTGATCTAACCCTCTAGCTCCCATTCAGCTCAACACATGATAGTGAATAGCCTCCACTGGGGGGTGGAGGCTATTTCAGAAAGGATGAGAGGTTAGGCAGAGGAACCCTCACCATCAAATGCTGTGAGAAAATGTAATGGGAGACAGCAGTTCAGCAAAGTGTCCATAATGGAGACCCTAGGTGCCAAAACACAATGTTTATCTGGTTAAAATGGTGTGGCCTCTGATAAATCCATATGTACATCTATCTAGTTCTGTTGCTGCCTTCACATTGACTGCTCCGCAAATCTGCTCTGTTTCACTTTGTTCAAATGTTTTTCAGTGGGTTTATGAGGAGGCCACTGTAGTTTATTTTCACACGTTGACCTAAATCACATTATATTATATACTGACCACTAGAACATTATCCATGAACACACTGTCTTTGTACTTGTTTTAGAAAAGGATAAGGAAGAGAAAGCAGATAAGAGACCACGTGTTTTGATCACTCAATTGCTCTTTTTGTCAGTCTCTCTCCTTCTTTGCTTGAACTCCTCTTCACTAAAAACTTTTGTCGCCTCTGTGTTTTCATGTATGAAAAGTGTATTCTCAGTATTGCTTGATGCTCACTGGGTTTGGGCAAGCGTTGCTGTCATAATGCGGTTGGAGAATAAACAGCGTCTCTTATGTAACAAACTCTGATGCTTACCCTCACCTGCTGCTTGTTAATGTAGAGTTACTGTGCCTGCAGGTGTTTGCGCTTGGGTGTCTGTTAAAAACATGCTCACACATGCCCTATTCAAATACATATGAAAGGAATACCCTTTCCCAGAATATTGTAGAATGTACATTTACTGTACTTGTTTGTGTTTGTGTGGTTTGAACAGGTTAAAAGGGGAGCTGGAGGAGAAACACGAGAGATGGTTGTTGTGCCAACAGAGGTGTGATGCCTTGCAGGAGCAGCTGTCGTTATGGAACCATAGAGAGGAACAATTAAACCAGAGGCACTGTGCAGCTGTAGAGGAAGTGACGCAACTGAGGAAAGCCCTGGAGAAGACGCAGCAGGAAATGAGAGAGCTGAGGAGAGAGAGGTCAGGATTCCGTTCTCTTCACAGATGTGAGCTGAAAAGCCCAAAAAAAGTTGCAAATGGAAAAAAATATAACATTTGCCCACAATAAATCGGTTTCAGACATATTGGTCACAGGTTGCTCTTGTGGAAAATACAGCTTACTTTGATGGCAACAGACATTCTCATATGTTTGGAATATGGCCCAGCCATGGCTATAGATTGTCAGGAATCAATTTAAAAGCAAAAGGCTATGTCCACGTCCTCTCTGAGTTCAGAGTGAGTGTAGATCTAATTGAGGGCTGGGAACTGTGCCCAGCTTCTTATGTAAGATGCTACCTCTCCCTGTGTGGCCGGCTCACACTGTTCTGCACAAACTGTTCAATAACCTTGCATTTAGTGTCGTTTTTCTGTGTGTCTCTATCGATACTTCACCAATTGTTTTTCATTGCATTTATTAAATGTCCCTGTTTGCGGTGTTTCATATAGAATTGGACAAAGCTATTAAATTAAAGTTACCCCTTAATTGGCATTTTGTACTCTTATATTTTGTTTATAGTGCAGTCGCATTCAGATGTATACATAAGGGTTAGTCGTTACCAGTGTCATGCAGTAACAAAGCCGTCGTTGTCCAACCATTAAACCAACCATTTCACTGCAGCACCAACCAGAATCCTCTCACAACAGAACTGCACCTGAACTGTTTTCCACTCTAACAGAAAGTCCCAACGATTCTTTGAAAATCCAATGGAATTACCAATGCCCCAGTCACAGCGACACCAAACTTTCGGTTCACATTGTCGAACCGAGAGTGTCCCCTGGTGACAGACTTTTGGTTTGAGACAGGAACAATGGCATCAGATTATTGCCCTCAGATAATGCAGTCAGGCAAACTGACTGGCTCCTGCCCCCAGAACACACCAGTCCAGCTAAATCCTTGTTCATTTAAAATAATCTATTTACCAATTTTCACTGCATCAAACGCAATCAACTATAACCACCAGAAGAATGATAAACCATGTACATCTAAATATTTAAAACTGGACTCGCTTGAGTTTCTGAAAGTGTTTCCTCTCATCTAAAAGGTTTTTTTATTTGCTTTTTAACCTCTTGTGCGATTGTTGAGGGTCGGCAACACCTCTGTCATTGTTGGTTTCATCAGGCTAACAGGATAAATGTGTGTTAGCTACAGTGTATGCTTCTGTGTTAAGTGACGCAGAGGCTCCAGCATTAATGGAGACAACTACTCAGAACCTACACAGAGCCTCACTATGCAGCTGAGGTGTACATCCCCAAAAATATAACAATGCGCTGCGGTGATGCAGATCGCAAGAGCGGTGATTGTTCCGCTTGGTAGTAGCATGTTTCCACTTTAGCATTTTTATTTATTTTCATTTATTTAGTATTTTTATTTTATCTGTTAACTGAGGAGGTTTGGAGATTCAAACATTTGTATGATACGTGTTGGCCAAAATTTTGGCAAGTGAAGCAGGAAATAGAAAGTTAACAGGAAGTAGAAACAAAAGTTAACCAGACTGGCAAAAAAGACACAGCGCCAACTAGTGTTTGGGTGGTGTTTTTACACAGTGAGACAAACTGACAAGCACATAAATATAAAGGTCAAAATGACAATGGCGGAAGGTCAGCGCAGTATAAATGTGGCTTTAAGCTGCAGAGGAATCTTAAGGGCCTGTTCAGAAAGCCCGTGCAGTAAGATCCCATCTGGGCTATCGGATCGCAAGTACAGTATGTGTGTTCAGACCTGGTATTAAACATTCGGCTAGCACTGAATGATACAAAACTTTGTTGATGCAGGAGGACGCCTGTTGAATATAGGTGGTCTCTGATGAGAGGTGAAATGTGAAAGTAAATCCAGTTGCACTGTTTTAAATATGTAGCTATACCATGACCTATGACTGAGAGAAGAGACTAGAGCATCGTCCTGGACAGCATTAGCGGCCAGTCGTGGGAGATTAGATCACATAGGAAAACCATGAATAGAAAACATTTTCCATAAGAGGATTTTGTTTTCATTCTGGAGGATCAAACAAGTTTAAAACCCTGGACATATCCCTCCGCCATGTGTGCATTTTCCATCCAAAGTTACCTTGTTATCTTCTATTGTTTGTGGCCTACCGATCCATTCCTGTGTGAGAAATGCTATTCCTGACTCAATGTCTGAGAGCCTAACTTGACACTGCTCTCTGTATGTCTCAAGGATTCACATATGTGTACGCTCACGTGGACAAATATATCAAGGCCCTGTTTTTCTCATTAAGCCCACTGACTCTGATTTCCATCTTTGCTGACCCATGTAAGGACACTCTGTTTTCTTGATTGTGTATTGGTCGTACACCTCGGGAGTATCTGCCTTATCATTACGCTCTTGTGCTTCCTCATAAAACGTTATCTGCTTCCATCTTTTGTTCTTTTCTGACCCCAGTTGATGCGCACTCTGTCCTTGGTGCCACCCTGGTTTCTGCACCCTGTTTCCAAACTTTTGTTTCATGATTTAACCTAACCAGGGACATAAGCCATTATTCTGCCCGTAAGGATATGTTTATGCAATACTGTGGTTATTGGCTTTAATTAGCCATTAGAACAGTATCTCAATTAATTAATTCTCCTTGTACGACTATGCAATATTTAATCTACCATATATTTTTTGCTATAGGAATCCAGGTAGTCAGACTCTTGTAATTTTCTGACACACTACAACGTTTGAAGTATCTTGGATGTATTAGGTTAATGACTTAACACAACTTCAATTATAAGCAACTACAGCAGAATTAATTGAACATGTAAAGAAATAATTTATGCAGTGATTTATTCAGCACCATAATTGGACCATTTTGTCCTTCAAAACAAACTAAAAGCCTAGTCACTGCTTCTGAAAACAGTCAAGGATAATTTCCTCTATTGTCTATCGACTGACTTTGAAGACCAGTTGTGAATCTTGTGATGGGGAACAAAGCGCCGACTGATGAAAACCAGTTGTGAGTCGACAGGGAAAAGAAAACGTTAGCATCCAGAAGACAATAGTTTCTTCAGACCAGGGTGAGATTGAGGGGTGGAATGATTGTAGAGGGATAAAGGAGAGAATAGAAGGAGGCAGGGGAAAAAAAAAAAAAAGAAGAGAGTGAAGCAAAGAAGGGGGAGGAGAAGGGAGTGAGAGGGGGAGCCGGGAGGCAGGGACTGTTGCAGGGAGGAGGGATGGAGACCGTGACTGTGGTTTCGGTGGTTACTTCACACACTGTCTGGCTCTTGCATGCACGCAGCACTGGGTCACAGGGGCTCGATCTATACACACACACGCATGCACACGCACACACACGCACTCAGAGGAACATGACAGTCTGCCCTTGATTCAGGATAACTGACACAAAGTTAAAAACAAAGAGACAGTGCGAGAAAGCAAAGGAAGAGGGAGAGTGGAAAAAAAACAGTGAAAGTGGCAGAAAGTGGAGAGAGTAAAAGATTTAAAAGTCAAGAGAGGTCAGAAGTATCCGTGTGCTTCCTCATCCATCTGTTAAATGTGAGGGGACTCGTTTCAAGTGGTTTCAAGCGGCCGCGTTTTCGTGACAAAAATTATGATCTCAAAAGCTCTCCGGCCTGCGTTTCCCCATGCACAGAAGTGGTTTAATGCTTTGGGCTTTACTTGTGCAGGCTAATAAAAGAATTTCTGAGAACACTGATGTCAACAGCACATCCAAAAGATAACTCCCACATCTATACCACGTTCTTTTTTAGCACTTCTGCTTCTGTATTTTCTAAATTGACCTCTACTTGTTTTTTTGAGTGGAAAGTATTATATCATCCTGGTTCATGCCTTTACGTTTATTATGGCCCTCAGTCCTTTTTATTCACAGTTCATAAATTGCCGTTGCTGTAAATTCATGTCAGTTTTTACAAGGCTGTCTATTTCTGCTTTGAAAGCCTGGGTGCGTGTGAGGAGATTCTTGACTTTCAAATCCTAATAATCTTTCTAGGTGGAGATGTGCGTCCCTGAAAAACGTGCGGAGGATGTATGATGTCAGCGGAGATTCCTGTCAACTGTTGATCGGCATTGTTGATTCATACACAATTAAAACTATTGAAAATTGCCCTTGAGCTTCACTGGAAAAAACAACAAGAAAAAAGTCATCATTCAGAGTGGAGTCAGACTTCTTTGTCTGCGTGTGAACACAAAGATCGTATCAGCATAAAGTGGAAAAATGGAATGTGCCTTTTGATGATGTTGCAGTCCATCATGCTGCGTGCGCGCGCACACACACACACACACGCACACAAGAACACACCCCCCTGTCCTTAAAAGCAGCCTGCCGTGTGAGCGAATGAGAGAGTGCTCCCAGATTTTCCCATCATTCCTCCCTGTAATCCCCCCAGACCTCCTTCTGAGGGCTGAATTTGCACGCTCACACTCCCCCGAGGAGGGGGGGGGGGTCACACAGACATACATGCCAATGCACACACATGCACACACAGGCTGATTTTAAAAGTTCTACTACACTACATTTGCAGGGTCTACTTTTTCATAACCACGCGGGAGGTACTGTGTCAGTGGGACGCATCCACACAAATATTGCATGCATCAGCAGTTTGTTACATATTAAAAAGGCTTCAGAAGCTTCATAAAACTGTCAAACCTTATGTTCCAAGGGGTTTTCACCACCTAAGACCTAAGAAACACACACAAAAAATAGTTGGGTAGAAGTGCACTTTCAGCGTGGTAAATATGCCTAACATGAGAAAGCTTTCCACTCTAGTTAATAGTTTCATAATGCTTGCTGAACACCGATGCGTCGTCTTGAACTTAGAATTCCTCTCAAAATCCCATCCTTTAGTAAGGCTGGAACAAATGGGAGTCAGATCTTGGCATCAAACTCGCGACTCTTGGGGAGCGTTCATGCATGGCCGTCTGTCTGCGTCTATTTTGGTGCCGCTATGTATGTGAGTGTGTGGTGAGTAGGCTGATGTGATTAGCCAGAGCCAGTGGAGTGAATAATATTGTGTCTGCCCCGACTAGGAAGAGACGGAATGTAGCTGCGGCTCTCTATTATACCGCGGATCATCTTCCCTTCTATCAGACACACACAGATGGTGCACACTTTTATCAACTCTATAGACACTGAACATACACCCTACCTTCTGCTACACTACACTGTGCCACTCGCCACTTTTACCAACCACCTGCCACCTTTCGTAAATGTGCTGTAAATTTTGTAATTTTCATTCCGTGAATTCGAGTAATTCTACTGTGATGCAATGCTAACCCTGTGTTAATCCTGCACTCGAACAGATAAATCTGAATCTGACACAACTGCCATAAAGGTGGCTGAGGTTAAGATTTCACATTATTTTGTGTGTATGCATGTGCCAAAACCTCAGTGTTTTCATGGAATTCGCTAAGGTCCCAGTTCGGGGGATTTGTTCTCTTAAGAGAACTCTTGTAATGTGGCTCAGATATTCTTTGAGTGTTCTCTCAAAGAGCTTTTTCTGCCAAATCAAACAGTATAAACATTTCCAAAAAAAAAAGAAGAAGAAAAAACAGCCAGTTCCTCAGCTTGTCTGTGGTTGGCCTTGGATTTATGCTCGTCACATCTTATCAGCCCGACCAGCTGCTGAAGCGACAAATTATATTTGGACAGGAGATCAACAAATCAATGAAGTTTACCCTTTCTAGTTATCTCAACTTAATCTCTCACATTCCCGCTCCCTCATTTCTTGCGGTCTTTCCTTCGTTCTTTTCCTTTCCTTTCCTCAACTTCCCTTTTTTCTCCTTTTTGGATCATTTTGTTAGATATTATTTATGCAACCTGACGTTCTGAGAGGATCATCAAAAACGAAGCATGTGTAAATATTGTCAGAGCTTTCTAAATCATGACAGATCTACCACAGATGTGATCTTGGCTTACTTGCAATATTTAAATGTCCAAGAAGTGCTACAGCGTTGCAATGGTTAATGTAATTGTTTGTGTGTGGTCTCGTCTTTATTAAGTTGTGGGGGGCGAACGTTTCATGGAATACTAACATTAACATTTTGTCATTGTGGTTTTTTTTTTGGCTGGGACCCAGTATGGTTAGGGTTAGTGGCTAGGGAATGCATTTGGTCAATGGACGGGTTCAGGTTATGGCCTTTACTATGTTAGGTGTGAATTTAGAGTCATATAGATGATTTGCTGTGTGTGTGTTTTTCTTTTTTTTGCATTTCTTTCTATCTGTGCCCAAGTCTATTCATTTACACCAGAGAGGGAGTCCTTGTGAAAGCAGCCAGGGACTGTGGACATGTTATTCAGTCTCATATGGGAGTCTAAAAGCATTTACAACAGTCTTCCGTCTGGTTTTAGAAACAGATGGTCGTATTAAGTATGGGAGTGAGTTATTTAGTCCTAGGGCGGTTGCTATTTGAACACAGTTTCAGATGTTGCAGTTGACCAGATGCAGTATTTATCTTTCCACTATGCCACAGATGCTCGAACTAATGTTGACTTATTATTTCGATAAAGGGAGGACATTTGAGTTGTAAAGTGTATCTTTTTCATACTTGGGTATTTGAGTAAATTTATGCTTTCCTGTCTGTGTGTTCTATCTGTGTTTACAGGGATATTTTGGTGAATTCTCACAGAAGAGCCATTAATGTGATGAAAGAGGACTACAGACAGCAACTGGCCACAAAGGTAATTATCATCAGTAGTAACTCTGCTACTACTGATTACACACCACAATAAAAATGTATTAAGTATGCAAATAGACAGTTTATAAGACCTGCATTTGGGCTGATCCTATAATTGTGTTTTATGGATTAATATTCACCACATGACGCCTGAATCATTCCAACTATTTGTTCACCAAGAACACTAGAGCCACACAGCGCTGTGAGCATGTTAACAGCTGCCCAACATACAGTAAATTGATGTTGTGAATGAATGATTCACTATTTCAGCCAAAAAACTTATGGCCTACAGCTCATTGCGCTTGTTTTCTTTTTGGGTGCAGATTGTTTGCTGACCATGCTTTGCAGGGTATTTTTGATTTACATCTCTGTCTTATGGATACTTTCAGTGCAAATGCTATGCTGCTATTTTTCTGAGTTAGGTTTTTCCAGCTTATCTAGTTTAGCTGTTTAGTAATAGTCTGCGTATCAAGTGTTTTGGGAACATAGATATATTGTAGCTACAGAAAATACCCTGGATTAGAAACTCCTCCTCTAAACTACATATCTACACGCACTTCCAACATGTCATGCCCTAATTCTCACCCTGTGGGAAACACAGTTTAAAAGAAAGAGCAGCAAGCACAGATTGGTTCCATTCCTTTGTACAGATGAGACCCTTAAAACAACCATACCATTCACGAATCTAACATAGCTACTTTTACCCAAAAAAAAGCCTTACCTTTGTCGTCTTACGTTATTGTAATGTAATGTATAAGATGTTTTAATTAAGACTCAACCAAATTAAAAACTTAAAAGCTTAGTGACTGTGGGTGTATCAATTTACTGGCAGATATGTAGTCCCAGTGTAGTGAAGTAAACAGACATTCAGAACGGCATCCAAGTCATTGTCACAGTTCAGAGGAGTTTAATAGGGAGGATCCTGACACACAATGTGGATGAGATTATGAGGCTCCAAGACCACCAGTCTGTTTAACACCAGATAAACTAAGCACACAAACACGAACACACATAATACCAGGCTGTCTTTTATTAGTCAAACAGTGTAGTAGTGTGTGGCACTGTCTGACTGTCTGTCTGTCTGCCTGTCTGGCGGTAAGAGTCACTGAGGTTTAGCTGTACAAAAACCTCAATGACAAAAAGGACATGGAAAGAATGAAAGAATATTCCATTTCTTTCTCTTTTGTAACTTTTTTAAACTCATTTTCTTTCTATATTTAAAAACTGTTGTACATTTTGTGTACATTTGACTACAGGTAGTCATATTCCTTTGATTAATAGGATCAGTTGTTACTGGATTAAGATTCAACCTGAATAAAGTTTGGTAGCACGTATAGCATATGACTACGTTTCACTTGACCCATATTTGAACTTCACCACTGCCCCAGTTCTACTGTGCATGTAAAACATTTTTAAACCCACAAACCGTATCACAGAAAACCCACCCTGTCATCGAGTATTTTTGGTTACTGTGATCAAAGAAAAACTGTGAACAGAGTTCAACTAGAACAGATTAGAAGTTTGTCTTACTGGGAATTTACACTAAAAGTGAGGGGCTGCGAAAGTGCTACTGAAGCCTTCAGTTCATCAGTCCACAGTGACCTCCCTTGAGCCATACATGTTGTCAGGACCCGCTGTGTGTATGTCAGCACAACTCTTGGGGAGCTGAACAATCTGTTTTTAGTTTTCATGTCGGCTCCACAGGAAGAAATTACCATTGTTGTTATGCATTTATTAGCTGGTTCTACACTGAAAGTGAGAAGCTTGTTGAGTGGTAGGCTGACTTAAGAAACTTTGATCATTTCAGATATCATAAATAAGTTCAGGTAATGTAAACAGCTGACTGTCACTAATTTCACCAGAAAAAAAAAAAAAGTCTGAAAGCATACAAGATATGGGGCTCTATGTGTCTCTGAGACACTTGATAAGGAAACCTTCCTGTTCCATGAGATGGTCAAGTGAAGGTCAGATATGGCTCTAAAACACTTTTGATCACATCACATTTTAGCCCAAAATACTCAAACGTTTAGTCCTTGACTTTATTCAACGAATTAAAAGGTTCCACAAGCAATACCTCTAAAGGTTCCTACTTCCCAGTGCCTCTTTTACTTAAAAATAAAGCTGGATAAAAAGTGCCAAATATAAACACATTCATGTTTGTACGACAAATAGGCTCCCGCTTTGGTACACACCGCAAGACAGCGGGACATATGTGTCTCAAGCGGTTCCCACGCACAAATCCATACATATTATTGTTCATTCTGGGCTTCCTGACCTCACGTGGGTTTATACCCCTGAAAAGGAAGCGGTCACTCTGGTGCACTTTTAAATACAAATGGCAGCTGTGTGCATACTCACATACACACTCTCTCTCTCTCTCACACACACACACACACACAAAAGGATATACGCACACAAACCATCCAGCTCCTCACACGTACATTTACCCAGCAAAGAGGAAGTGGTGTTTTCTCATTTGATCCAACACACGCAATCTTAGTCTCTCATACAGCCTCTCAGACCAAAACCATAACACACACGCACGCACAAGGTCAAATATACACATTTTCACACGCCAATCTGCCTTTTTTTCCCTCTGACACCCACATCCACTATTTTTATTTTTTTCACACTTGCGAGCATAAATGCACACAAACAAGCACACACACACACACACACGATCACAAAGATCCCAGCCCATGGCGCTGACACTCAAGTCTGTCTGATCTCTTGTTGCTGGCGGAAGGAAAACAAGTTGGCCTTGGCAAAGCCTGACTGAATATATAATATGCAACTTTTCCCATACTTTTTAAACATCTAAACTGTTTTATGGAATTTGTTTGCTAGAGTAGGATGACAAGGCCAGGCACTACTCTCCTTGCTGCACTCTCTTAAGTGAGAGATTAAGTGTGTTAAACTTACGTAAGTGTGCATAAGCAAAGCACATATTATAAAAAAATAAAAATGGTTAAGGCATTGTTTCTAATTCCAGCTTGGATCACAGTGAAGTGTAAGGCAGTGTGGAACAATAACACATTTGTCAAAAGTGTCCTTTGGAGGTTGGAGACTGTGAGGGGGATATCCCTCGTTTTAAGATTAGCACCCAAGTGTTATAAATAGTCAGTGAGCAATGACACACAACGCATTTTAAAAAATTCTTCTATGAATATGCGTTTACTTTTATATTTGTCTTCATGAGTGAAGTGGCAGACAAGAAACAAAGGGATATCTCCAGCTTGACCTTGTGGTGGTATCTAGAAAAAAAATTTCACATCAAATGTAGGTGCGTTTTCCAAGACGCATTGTTACTCTGACGAGGCTTAGTGTGCCTGTCGTCCTTCCTGTTTACATCTACACTTCATGGTCTCCTTTAAAAATCTGAATTGGAGACAGTCTGAGGATGTGGGCTAGACTGAAGCTCTGCTTGGAATATTCATCACACACTGTGATGTTTTTGTTGATGACAAGTGTATATTTTTTTTAATGTCAAATGTCTTTTTCTGTTTTGCCGGCAGTGCTCCAGCACATGCGCAAATAATGTCGTGTGTGTGAGAGCTAACACACGCATGTTGTGCGCGCGCATCCGTTGCTTTTGTCTTTCAATTTGTAGCTGGCTGCTGCCATAGAAGAGCAGAAATCCCAGAGTGCATTGCACCTGAGGGAGCGGATGGAGGAGCTTCGCAGGGACCAGGAGATCGAGTTGACAATTGAAAGGGAGAAGAACCAGTTGCTGCTTCTGCAACAGCAGCGAGACGGCGCGCAGCTTCAGCACGAGGTGCAAGAAAAATGAATCTGTCATTGTTGTTGCCCTTTTATAATTTGCCACCTTGTTTTCACTTCCCTTCACGTCTTATCAAATTTAAGACCAGGATTGGATTTCACCTCCTGTCTTTTGTCACTACTTGCTACTTTTGAACTATCCCATGAGTGCATCTTTAATTTTTCAGACTTTTATCAGCAAAGCCGTAGTAACATCTGGTTGTCAAGGAAGTTATAACGCTAGGAAACACTAGGCAAAGACTGAAGTCTCCCAGAGCTTTTCTGATCAGTCTGCATTATTGTCTGTATTTTTGCTTATGTTGCATGTGTGTAATTGTTTCCACTGCATGCATTTTGCAATGTTAGAACACACACACGCATGCAGACAGCTTGGATAATATTGTGGTTAGTTTGAGGGGATGAAGGAGGAAGGAAGAGAGCTGTGACAGAACGCTCTCATGGAGTCAAGATGGTAGAGGTGAGAAAACAGAACTCAGTGGCACTCAGGTGAAGAGGCCTTCCACACCCTGAGCTACAGTATATCCACCCATTATAATTACTTACAGTATGTGTAACACCAAGACAAAGTAGAGCAACAGGTTTAAGTTCTCTTATTTGACCAGCAGTACATTTCACAGTGCCCATCCGGTTCCCTCTGTGTCTGTCACTGTAAATTCCCCTCCTGCCCACTTCCTATACCAAGTCTAGACACAAGCAAGGTCACACAAAACATCTTTTCCCCAAAGTATGAGGCAAGAACTCTTAAAGCTTTTACACTTTTACATCATCCAGATTTCTCTGCAATCCCCGAAACACATTTGGATGAGTCAGTCTCAAAACAGAATGCTGAAAATGTTAAAAGTAATGAAAGTTGCACATTCTCACAAAGACATTGTCCTGTAAATGATTGTTAATCTGCGCAAATTTAAATTGTTTTCTGTAGTTGGAGGCGAAAGACAGAGAGCTACAACAACTGCAAGAGGAGGTGCAGCTGGAGAGGAGAAGCAGGGAGGAGGAGGACGAGGAGAGGATGAAGAGAGAGGAGGAGATACGGCAGCAGCAGGCACGACAGCTGAGCCGAGCTAAAGCCGAACTGGAGCTGTGGACTGAGAAAAATGCTGAATTACAACAAGAGGTGCGTGTATGTCCATGGGACATATGTCTGCACAAAGGTTCTCTATCGTGGGACGTTCAGTTGAATAAGACTGAGAAAGCGCATGTGGGAACAGAGTGATTTGCATTCGCTTCATATACTTTTCCACCAGTGTGTCTGTGCCAGCACTATTCACACAGGACTGTAGTAAATTTAGTAAGTGTGTATCTGTGTGAGCATGATCACAGGGAACAGGAAGCTAGCGAGAGGGTTTTAGATGGAGAAAGCAAGAGACAGACAGAGTTCATATTTGCTTTGGCAGCAGAGTGTGCAGTGATGGATTTCTGTGCCAGCACAGTCCAAATGGAGCTGAATTAAATTGCAAAGTAATACAAGCAAAGATGGAAGCGGTGGAGGCAGGATGGGGCGCGCATACAAAGAGCTTGAAGAGAGGATGGAGTGAAGGAGGGAGGCTGTGTGTGAGGGAGTGAATGAAAGGGAGCGAGGGAGCGACTTTCATGAGCCAGAACAAAGAGAGGACAGGAAGGAGAGTTTCCTCAAGTGATGAGCAAGAGTGACTTTGCTAGACATTCTGTGCAATTGTGTGTATTTGTGTGTGTGTGTGTGTGTGTGTGTGTGTGTGTGTTGACACATGGGTGCCTGTGTTGAGCAGTTTGTGGCTGCAGTCACGACACACCTCAGCTCTCTTACCACTAACACACACGGACGCACACACACAGTCCCACATAAACAAACACATCTCATCTTTAGGATGTGCTTCCCTGTTGGCTGCCAGCTCATCTTTCCCTTTCATTTAACTCTCATTTAACTTTTATTTATGCTTCGTCTTCATCCGCACTCATCATGTTTACTTCTTTTGCTTTCATCTCTTTCATAATGAGTGTTTTTACAGTAGTCTCCTATAAAGAAACGTTAAGTCATCATTTTGTTGTGTGCACCAAGTTGTAAACACAGACATGTGTGTGACGTGTGTGATATCCCTGTGCGTATGTCACACAGAAATATATACAATTGCACAGAATGCCTAGTGATATATGTGTGTGTCTGTGTGTGTGCTTGTTGTATGTCCAACAGACATTTACTTGAATGTCAATCCATAATTTACTCCTTTTAGCAGATTTCTGTGCCTCTAAATGCTCCGTTTTGTACTAGAGTGCTGGTTGGTACTGAAAGATCACAGACATTGTTTGTTTTCCAAAGCTTACGAGCTGAAAACAACTTCCTGCTGTGGCTGAAAAGAGGGTTATTGAGATCTGTGTGACGGAAACAAAAGACTGTAGTTGCAAGCAGTAAAATCGGAACAATGAACTGAAAGACACTGGAAGGCTACACGGATCCGGCCGTGATATTTCTGCACAAGGAGTGTCTTTCACATGAGTAATTTGATCTATCCTTATTTTAAACTGTATTCATTGGTGACTAATTTAACATTACAAAGTCTTGAATGTGAACATAGAGGCTGAAAAGGTGGGACCATATTGCATGACAGTATACTGTATGTCAGTCTGTCAAATAAAAGTCAAATTCACTTGCAAAACTTGTTAAAAGGTTGAATAATACCAGTAAAAGAATGAATGAGCAGTAATAACCACGGATAAAAAAGACACTAAGACATAAAAGCAGTACCTCAAATGTCCAAAGCTCCAAAAGTGAGTCAGTTATTCCCCATAGACCTTCAGGTAAAATAGCTTCTCTATTCATGATAACAGTATATGGGGTGAATGTTTTATGTAAGTCAACTCTTTAAATTATATCAAGGCTCAATATCAAACATAATTCACCACAATGAGCTTCAAACTCCTCTTCATGAATCCTGTGGGTGACATCACACCATTTATACTGTAAATGGACAGAAAGGTGGAGGAAGCATTTTCATCCATTTCTACTGAAGGAATTTTTTAATTTCAGTTTTCGTGCACAAGTCAGAATCACAGAAAGATTCATCAGCCAAGATCCACCCATTCCAAGTCTACAAAGGTCATTAAGTTCGGTCATTACCTCCTATCCTCTTCTCATCTCCCTTAATCACCTCGTGCCTCAGCTCCTCCTCCACCTCCTCTACCTCTCTCATTCATCCAGCTGAGCTCTGTAGCGCTGCCGTCTGACAGCCCTCTCCTTTTTGTCCACCCACTGTCTCTTTAACTGCCTCCCTTTCAGAGTGCCTGTCCACATAGGTTCAACCAGTTCAAGGTGCCCTGATGCCAATTTCACAGCTGACATGCTCTTTTATGTCATTCACGGAGCTTCACCACAGCAACTCCTTCCCCTCCTCCGCCCTCGTCTTTTTGTTCTTTCTCATCTAATTTAAAGGGGCCATTTTTTTTTTACTGTGCTGTCTGTAGTTAAAGCAGATCAGTATAAT
Organism: Mugil cephalus; assembly: GCF_022458985.1. Classification (NCBI taxonomy): domain Eukaryota; kingdom Metazoa; phylum Chordata; class Actinopteri; order Mugiliformes; family Mugilidae; genus Mugil; species Mugil cephalus. Next base: position 24,372,159 of record NC_061778.1, read on the forward strand.
CCCTATAGATGACCTTTCGTGCTTTCTTTCTTTTGTTCTGTCCTTTTTTTGTCTTCTTTTTTTGGTCTGTTCTCTTTCCAGTGATCTCTTCCCAGTTGTTATCTAATTCAAACCCAAGCTTTTATCGTCCTTTTCTTTGTAAAAGTTATATTGATCTGGAAATGTTAGTGTGTGACAGAGTGTGTTGGTTGGAGATAATTAGGTTTTGATCGTGACCTTGTGATATCACTCTGTTGCTAAGCTACCGCTGCAATGTCTGAGCATTTTCCTCAAGTGTTGGAGCATATCAGGAACCTTTCACTAAAAAATGTCCAAAAATAATCATCCATCTTCTGATGCATTAGTCATTTTAGGACCAAAAGACACAAAATCAGGTCAAGCAATTCTACCAAGGATACAACCTTGAAACAGATTTCCCATAATTCACCAGCATTACCTGGTGAAATGATATCCTCTTACAGAAGGAGAAGAGACGTGACCTCTATGTTCATTAAATATTACATGTGTTAATGTGCTCTCATATCCTGCCTATAGTGTCCATAACTTTATTGACAAAAGTATTCAATGGAAATATTCCTGGTAGCAGAGAAAAGCTCCATTCAAAAGAAGTCGATGCCGACTGGTCCCAACAATGGATATGTGTGACAACAGATATTTACATAATGGAAGAGGTTACCATCTCAGCATTTTTGCCTTTGTATGCCCTCATACATAATCAAATGTTGTACTCTGTCATGTACCCAGAGCTTAAAGGTACAAACACACCGAATTGACATCAGAGAACTACAAAAGGCAACGACGCCAGCCAAGCTTCTTTCCTGTGCCATTAATCACCTAATGGCCCTCCAGGTTCCTTTAACATGCTGAATCGGCTGAAAAGTCGTCCACAAGAGCCCGTGTAGTGCTAAGAGTGCAGCACAGAGCACAGAAACTAGGGCCACAGAGACTCTTAACGGGCTGACACCAGCCCACAGCCAGTGATCAAAGAATAATCTGCTACAAACACTCACTACCTACTATTACAACCTACCACCTACACCATGTTTATACAGGAATTAAGTTCTATCTTATATTTCATCGCTACTTCTAGAGAAAATAAAAATACTGCTTTCTCATGAAGCAAAATGAATATGAGGCTGAGAGATAAGATATATTTCTGTTTGGTATTTATTTTTGCCTTTATATATTTTTTCTGTAGTGCTGATACAATAGCGCCATCTGTAAAATATGAATAAAACTGTTTTACAGATGCTCTTTATACTGTATCTACGGAAGTCATGGTTCAGATGAGGCAGTAAGAAGCTGCTAATAAGAATCTCCCGCTTCCCTCTTTGCTTGGCTTTGATTTTTGCCCCCACCTCAACTCTGTCTCACTTTCTTTATGTTGTCTGTCTGTGTCTGTGTCCCTGTCTGCACCGACTCTTTGTGTCTTTCCCCCTCCTCCCCCTCTGTCTGTGGCTTTGTCGGGGGTTGACCAGGACAAGGGGAAGAGGTCACTGTGTCTGCGTCCGCCTGACCTTTAACCCCCCACTAAACGCGTGGCATTTGTGTGTCTCTGAGTTTTCTGTGCACTTGTGCGCATTTGGGCGACATAGCGCAAGCCTGTAAGCATCTGCTCGTACAGTATGTGTTGTTCACAGTCTTTGAGCGTCTTTTATGTGTGCGTGTGTGTGTGTTGCTGGTGGAATGTGGTTTACAGTGTTAGATTAAAAGCAGGGGCTCTGTGAGTTTGCGTGTGACTTCCATCTAATAGCCCTGTAATCCTGTTCTCACTAGGAGCCCCTAATGATGGCTGTCTCTCTCTACTGGCACGCACGACATCACACACACACACACACACGTCCGTGATCTAACACACGCCTGCATATAAACAGGCAGGAAGGAGACTCACACTCAAAGCCTTTTATACACACGCTAAAAGGAAGTGGCCCGGCGTGTGTGTGGAAACTGTCACACGCACTCTTACAGAAATTGCACACAATAGCGTAAGGTGTGACACACGACACATGGAACATAGCTATAGCCTTACATAGGCACACGCACATGTGCTGACAATTATAGACGCATATAGAGAAAATTATACACAATATATTAGAAACACACGACTGTGTGTCTGTGCATGCGTGTTTCGCGCTACACATAAAGTACAGCATATCTTCTTAGAGACACACAGCTCCCCTTAAGCAACAGTATATGTCTTGGCACTTCTCAGAACCTATAATCATCCTGCCTGATGGCTACAGGGAGTTGTTCACGCAGTGTCACATGTCGTCCTGCTGAAACAGATGGATGCAGAACTGCTTGATTAAAATCTGCTGAATCTGAATAACATAACATTGATGTGGGAGTTAAGCTGATAATTCGGGCGTTTCATATTTGGTTCAAGTGTGAAATGATTACTCTTACAGACAACTCCAGTGAAGCACTTTCATTTAGCCCAGCCATGTCTTTGATTTGATGCCTAATGGTTTTTTTTTTGTTTTCTTTTCTTTTTTTAAAGTCTAAGTCATTTTTAACTTTCTTCTTACAAATGAGAAGTGACATTAAACGGCAATAACATGCACCATTGATAAGCTTAACACACATTTGTCGTACTTACGGCACATCTTTCAGTTGCTGATGCGTACTCATGTTGAACACGCTGACAATGAGTATTGCAACATGCCGTGTGCTATGAGTAGAAAACAATGGTATCCTCATAACGCTCAGAATGTGAAGTGTGACAAGATGGGCACCTCCCATCCTCAGTGTTCGTGACTGCTAATGTGCAGCTGGTGAATGGTGGACACTGCACCATATAAATGGAAATAAAGTACATTTAAAGATATACACATCTCCACTAAGTGTTTATTTTCCCCTAGTATCACCGTACTGTTTGGCTTAGAAGATATCATTATGTTTACTGGGTTAATTTAATAGTCTTTGCTTGTGTAAAATGTGGCAGCGTTAGACAGTGTCAGATTGTAGAAACTGCTGTTTAACCAAATAACCGATTTCACGAATCTTTTTCTAGAGCCATGGTAATTATGTCTTTGGCCCAAATCTCTGATGATCATTTTGGTTACATGAAGATCCACATTGTGATGGAAATGAAAAATGTCATTTTATGAGCGGGTAAAGTGGTGTGCATTTCTGTTTAAAAACCTGATACTTACAAGGTAATAAGTCCATTATAGAAACTGTCTGTAGAAATAGAAACAGTGTGTACATCACCCCAGCGCGGCACGTTTTGTTTTTCAAAGCACAAACGTGCCAAATATGAGTCAGTAACATACGGCTGATTCCATGTAGAGTCCACACAAACTGCCAAGAGGAATCTGTGCGAATCTTTCTTTAAGTATCTGTTAAATTCTGGTGTTTAGGTTTGTCACTTAACCATTTTGGGATGCATTCAACATGTGTCTGTTATCAAACAGCAGATGGTCGTAATGATGTAAACCATTGAAAAGGGCACATGTTTGCAATTAAATGAGCCAGTGAGCAGTATTGATGGCCGTGTGCCATGTTGGTGGGAAATGCATGTAAAATCAGGAGGAAACTATGTAGGGCATTGAAAGAATCGCTTTTTATTTTTCAGTCCTGACTTTCACGAAATAGGAACTGCTGTTTGTTTTAATCAGATTTAACTTAGTCAAAAGAGCTTTATTTGTCAGTGGACCTGAAGATGTCAACACTATAATCTGTCACATGTTGGCCTCCCGTCACCATGTGATGCATTCCAATCACGGTGTTTCAAATTGTTTAATGATTCAGGGGGGAATGAGCCTCATGTTTGTGCATTAATTTGCATCAGTTTATCTGCATCTCTGTTTGCCGTAGCTTCATGTGCGTCGAACACTTGCTCCTCACTTGGTGAGTTTTACATGGACTGTATGATTTGCTATTTTTTTGCAATTCATGGCGCTGTGTGTGCTGTGTGCTATTAATACTGCCTCGCTGTAACTGTGTTAGGGTAACACGTCTGTTGGGTCTCGCTGACCGAGGCTCTTTGACTGTTCCACTTTCTCTGTGTCGTTCACTCGTTCGGAACGGTCACCTTTTTGTACTGCACCCATGACAAAAAAATAATTTCAGGTTGAAGCTGCAAGTTGCCTCCATTACTTTCAGCAAACCAGACACGCTGGCTATGTTTACATTTCTGCAACCAAATATAAATCATTCTGATCACAGACTCTAACTGTTTACATGGACGCTAACTGAAATGTGTTTACACGCCCCGACGCATCAGTCACAATAGACATTTTTTTGACGTGCCCAAAGTGGTCCTGTCCGTCAAATCTGAAGAAGACATATGAAGATTGATGGGACAGATTTATTTTATGCCAACTTTTTTGAGAACATTGAATATGTTCCCTAGAAAATGGCTAAGATGGGCCCACATTTCATTTTCAGTTAGAATAGAGCTCCGTTATTTTGCCAAACACACCTCTTTTTTTTTTTTACAAGCAGAGGAAAACTGTCAACAGTCAGCTCAACTATTTACGCAGTCAGCAGACACAAATAGTCCCGCATGCAGTCATAATTTGTGATTTCGTCTGGACATAAATGGGCTAAAACATCTCTAAAATTGTTCAGATTCACCTTTTTACCATCAACCTTTGCACAGTTACTCATCAGATTTTACATTAATTCAAATTTGAACTGTTAACACATAACACATTTCTTATTATATGTCATTTTCGCACAGGAGGCAGAAAAATAGGCCTAGTCAAGAAGAGGTTAAGCACATAACATACACTGTCTAAGTAAATGGGTTTTAGTGGTTGTTAGACTTTCTAGGCTACGAGGCTAAGATAGACAAAATATATCTTTACTTTAGCTCAGTAATTAACACAGACATGAGGTTAATATTGATGAAGAGTAAGCGAGCATGTGTCTTTAAAATGCTTAAGATGAAACAGATCTCTTTTATTTGAAAGAAGCGCTACTCATTGCGATGACCACACTGTCATGTTATATGACCCTCCAGGTGGTGTTACTTCAGGACACGGTGAGGAGGGAGTGTGAGGAGAGGGAGGAGCTGACGGCTGCTCTGTCTCAAGTTCAACAGGAGCTCTTTGGGCTGCGATCCCCGGCGTCTCATCCCGGCTCCTCCAGGCCTCCTCCCCCCGACCCCACGGAGAGACACACCCCGCAAGGGAACAAGAACTTCTATCTCCACAGTCGAGCGCGGGTACCTCTCACCCGCTCGTCAGCCTCCCCAAACACACTGCGACCCACCCCGGGCTGCACGGACAAAGACAGAGGCCGGGGCACAGATGGCGGAGGAGCGGGGAGGAGTGCGGAGTCCTGGAGAATTGGTGGAGATAAAAGGCGAGAGGGCACACTGCCCAGACTGAAAGGAAGCAGCGCAGTGAGCGAAGTCAAACATGAGGTCAGTTTAGAGATGGGGAGGAAGGAGAGACTGTGAGACGTGAATAAAGGACGGTATTAAATAGTAGTTCAATCCTAATTTTATAGTATTTTTCTTTCCTTGTTCTCTTGAAGTCAAACGTCCCCCTGTTCCTGTAAAAGTGGGGGTGGCACACGCATACGTGTACACACACACAGACATACGGCTCCACTTCTCCAGTCCTGTTCGCACACCAGCAAACTCCCAGCAGTCACACTCACCAACAGACATGCACTTGTATTCTCACAACCTGACTCACGCAGGCTCACTGGCACGCACAGGATTTCACAGACAAACATCCACACACATGTACTCCCAGACACACGCACACACACACACACACACACACACACACACACACACACACAAACAGCCTGTCACAAGGGCAAGGCTGAAGGAGCATGACAGCGTGTCCCCTGCCACCCGTGGACACAAACAAAAGGCGGGCAAACACAAAAGAAACTGTACGGCAGGCACCCCCAGACACACACACACACACACGCACGCACGCACACGCACGCACACACACACACCAATTACCCAGCACTCTTCCCTCAGGCTTTGTGTGTTATTGACATCATTCACTCTGCTCAAGGTCTTTCCACCCCCCCTCCTCCTCTCTCTTCCTCTCCCTCTACATTTGGGAAGAATTGGCATGATGGGAGAAACGTGTGAAGTGTGTGTGTGGCATGGAACTGATTTACCTGCTTAGTGGCTCACATGCACCCCAGCTTTTGGTTTGACGTCCCCTCTGCCTACGTTTCCATGTGCCAAAGCCCACACGTGGCTTATCTATTAAAAACCTCGGCCCTTCTACAGAGGGTGTTCTGTAATAATGAACGGTTTGTGCCATTAAAACCTACTCCTCTACCTTTTATGGGTTTTTCAGCGTTAAGTGAAATGTTTCCTACGACAAATAACACACTGTGTCTCCTGATGTTGACAGTCACGAGTTCCCCATAAAGAAATTCATTGTATTTCTAACCTATTTGATCATTAGCGTTGCTCAAGACTTTGGAATATTTCCTCATAAATCTTTATTGCTCCAGAAACGTCGTTCATATGCTCCAAGCTGTGTTTATTTCAATCAATTGAGCGAGTAAGTAGACTTCCTGGTTAAAAGAAAACAACAATACATACTCCCTTGGGGTGATTTATGTGGCAGAGGTAGCTTTTTGTGCTTTGCAGCTGACTTGTTGCCTTCCTGAGTTTGAGTCTGTGGCCTTGTGTGTGTTTACTCATTGAATGAGACTTTGCCATGTGTGTGTGTGTTTGTTTCCAGGGGGTGATTGTTTCTGTCCGTACACCACCATCACTCACTTTTTTGTAATCATGTGATATCGCAGAAGGTCACTGATTGTATTGTCAAGCTCACAATGGATGTTTATGTGCGAGTGAGACAGGACGACGATCACCTGCATTATTATTATTATTTTTTCAATTGTTTGTGAGGCTTACAGACTAGTTCTACCAAACTCTGTATTCATTCAGAGTTCCCTTGAAATAGCTATTTGTTTGTGTGCTACTGGGTGTAGTACAAGATAAGGACCACTCTTATTGGTCAGCTCCCATGGCCACGAGGAGGCTCCGCCCCCCGCTCGGCAGATCAGCAGCCTTGAAACATTCTCTTTTGTCGAGGCCTTCTTGTCACCACACATGCAGTGAGACGATGGTGGTGAGACGCAGGTTTTGAGAAAGCATGTCATTGGACGCAAAATTAGTACACGCCCCTCTAGTGCAGGATGAGTCATAAACGTTTTTAGAACGTTTTCCAGGAAGTGACATAATCTAAAATACCTTTAGGAATACCAGCAAAACAACATTATTGTCATTGCTGCGTCTGATACTGGCATTTAGGCGAAGTGTGGTGCAAGATTTAGTAAAACAACATACGACTGGATTTCCTTTGAGTTGTACCAAAATAAGTCGGTGTATAGGATTGGATTACAGGCAGAAATAGAGGTGGTGGTGTTGTAGGAACTCCGTCTGTATGAGTGATTTTGTTTTTGTTAGCTAAGTACGAGTCCATAGGAAGCAGGTCTGCTGGGCCCGTCATGTTGTTCTGCCATGTTTGTACATGAGCTTCCTTGCGGTTTCATTTAGGGCTGCTCACCCCAGGGCTCTGACAATAGTTTACTGGGACCATTGTTCCTGTTATTACTTACACCTGTGCTGTTCCCACTTTGACGAGCCAAAAAGTCAGCCATGGAAAGCCTCTATTCCAAACATGTGCCGACCTCTTGGCAGCTGCTCAAACTCCGACCTTTGACCTTTCCTTTAATCCCCTGTTAGACTTCCTCTCGCCGTGACCTGCCATTCTGCTGCATATTTGAGGAGATGACCTCTTTCTGTGCCAGTCAGAGACATTAACACTCTGTCCCTGGTCCTCCTCTGTGCCAGTACACTCGCTCTCTGACGGCCGCACGCGCTTTCTGTCTCCTTCTGCCTCCCTCCAAACACAAACACCCATGTGGCTCTCCCCCCCGCGTATCTCTGCCACACATAAATCTGCCTCTGTGTCAATATTCTTTTAATCTCTTCGGCCTTCTTTTGGCATTCAACCCTTGTGACCCTGTTGCTAAAAAGCAAATCCCTCTCAGCCTCCCCTCCTCAGCTATCGGTGCCTTCACTTTATTTTTTGATCCAGTCAGCTCTCTCCTTTCCTACTCCCCTCTGCTCTTTTACTGAGGCTTTTTCCTTTGCTCGTGCCCTTGCTTTGTAGCCCTTGACCTGGCGTCCTTCCTGTGTGTGTGTGTTTGAAAAAGAGCCACGGGGCATGTGTGTGAGAGACAGAGATCTGGTCTGAACCCGTACGGCTCCTTGCAAATCCATATCTTGACATGTGCATCATAGGCGCACCACGCATAAAGCCCCATCAACGGACGACGTTTTCACCGTTGGCAAACATTTAAACGTGATCACCCTTCAACAAATGCATGCCATGCACACATGCTGGGAGTGTGATCTCCTCGCAGTAATTATCATAGCAGGGCAGGCATGCACACGCGTCCCTGGGGGAATCTGTGCAAGTTGCTCGTAAACACACGCACGCACGCTCCAGGGAGTGGCGTGTGTGTACAACTAAGCCCTTGTTCGTCACTGGGTGTCCCTGAACGCCTCTCTCCTGCGTCGTTATGGTCGTTTCGGAATTCTGCCGTCCCGTGAGCCCTCCCACGCCCTATAATTAGTGTCACCCAGGCAACCGGAGAAAGAATGCTCAGTGTTCTTGTCGTCGTGGTAACTGCGTAAGTGCGGGGGCCGGAGGTGCTGGTTGTAGGTGTTGGTTAATGACAGGGACAATGAGACCTCAGTCTGCCACTTCATGTGCTGTGTTAGGAAAACGGGGATAGGTGAATCTGTGCGTGTGTGCTTCTGGTTATTCTACACTCGAAGGGTCAAAGAAGAGCCCACTATGGTTTAGGGGGACACGTGCTTTTTGGGGACCAAAATGCTACACTCCACAACTTAACCCTTTAAATTAGACTAAAGACTGTTTTTTGGGGGAGTGAACATTTGAATTAGCTATCTGCAAGTACATTATATGCCACATATGGCTTCAGCCAAGTAATCACAATATACCTTCATGCTGTGTTTACATGATTACAGCTGTTGCTTACCACCCAGGACTGAACTGTAAGTGGGTCACAGGGTAATAACAATCTGCTCTTGGGCTCCTCCTGATCTCCCTATCCCTACATCTAGTCTGTGAGTTACACATGTCCGCTGAAATCCCTGGACACGGCACTCATCTACTGACAGCTCCAATATATTAGCCTGAGGACATGGAAAGGCGAGAAAATGAGCTCTAAAACAACCCACTAAGGTAGTTGGGGTCATTTGACTAAAACTGTTTATTTAGGAAAATATAAACCAGTCCAAAAGACACTTATGAGGGGTCACTAGATTTCAATAGGACAGCAAACCAGTGAAGACGTGTTTGTGAAAGAGGATTCAACGTCCACTTGTTGACAGTGAAACTGAAGTCAAGTATTGCAGCATTGGGTTGTTGTTGGACATTTGGTACAAGAACAGTGGGTCTCAATAACCTCAGGATGTCCAGTACTTTACATCCAGCGGCAGGTTTTTATGAACCTTAACTGGCAGCTCTCTAATGTCCTCTGCTGTCCAGTTGTAGTTACTACCTAAAACCTTAATAGCGTTGAATGAACACACTGTTCCCCGAACTGATCATGTAGATCTGTGACGTCTTTCACTCAATCACTGCAAGGGTCTTTACATTAAGTGTGTGATTATTATTAAAACTAGACAAAATTGCTCTAGTGTTTCTGCCTCTGTATTTGAACATATAAAATTTAAACTCACAACAGAGAATACAATATGGCAAAAAACAATGTTTTATAATGTTGACTTTTTCTTTTTCTTTCTTTCTTTCTTTCTTTCTTTCTTTCTTTCTTTCTTTCTTTCTTTCTTTCGTTCAAATTGGCGGATGGATATGTTCCAGGCGTAGTAGTGAAAAGTCCGGACTTTCCCGTAAAATACGTCACAAAAACCGTTGTTGGTGGTGAGTCGTTTCCTACTGCTGCCTTCGGGTGGTGTCGGAAACATAATCATAAAATGAGCGTGTAAAACAACTAATCAGATTTAACGTACACCGATTTGATTGTCATTAAGGTAACAAGTGTACACTGAACGAAGCTTTGTTTAACTGGATCAGCACAGCAGTAAAATATAACCCCCCGCGACCCCAGTGAGGATTAAGTAGTAGAAGATGAGATGAGTACTATAGGTATGTATTGGCCGGATTGTCGCCAACAACAGAATAAAATAGTTCATTGTGTTATACTGTTATACTGTTATACTGTTTTTGTTGTAGCTGTTATTTATTTATTTTATTATTATTAACTTTTTTATTGGTTACATGAAATACTCTTGAAGTTGGAAAATTCAGTTGGCCCTGAAGGAAGCATTCAATTTAAGATTTGTAAAGAGAGAAAAATAATGAAACATGATTCCAAATCAGGTAAATTACATTAATTAGTTTTGCCCAATACGCCATTTACCAGAGTAAAATAATGAAGGAAAACTAGGACAGGGTAAATCGGTCACTGAGAACTTTAATACACATTCAGCTTTTATTCACTCAACAGCGCGACACTATTTTACCTCCGCGGATGTGCACAAACGTGTGCGTCCTGACAGGGTGGTGACGTCACGCACTTTGTCAACCTCCCCGCTCCGCCGTCGTCTTGTCGAGGCTGGCTGAGCTGTAGCTGCTTACCGCTGTGTTTTTTTCCCGGATGAAGATGGCTGCTGGTCCCCTCTCTGTATCTTCCAATGCGTCCACTAACAACGATGGCATTCTCATTGGCGACAAAGTCTACTCGGAGGTGTACCTTACGATAGATAACTCGCTAATACCGGAGGAACGACTCTCTCCGACACCGTCGATGCTTGACGGCCTCGACCTGAACACGGAGAGCGACCTTCGCATCCTAGGATGTGAATTGATTCAGTCTGCGGGTATTCTTCTCCGGCTGCCCCAGGTAATTCCTCTTAAATAATTAATAACGAATAAAATCACATGTTATGAGCAACATACGGTAACTAGTAGGTCCCTTTAGTCTTCAACGTGTCACTGCCCAGTTAATTGCAGTTAGCTAATGCTAGCTCTTTGGCGTTGGCGTGGTGGAGCTAAAATGGCGGCGGGCCATTGTGCAAGGTTAGGCCAGCTTACACAAGACCAAGTGTACATATTATTTTGTTTTTTATCTTGACAGGTGGCTATGGCAACGGGGCAGGTGCTTTTCCATCGTTTTTTCTACTCCAAGTCCTTCGTTAAGCATAGCTTTGAGGTGAGTTCGTTCAAGCGTCTGAATTATTGTCTGGTCGGTGATGTTAGCACAACGTTTTCGTTACGTTCGTGGCAGCCATATTGTCATTACGTTGTCCCCGTTCTAACTTCCGGAGTTTTTACAACTGTTTAAACACGAAGACGGGTTCAAATTGAAACAGTAAACTTTTTACATTCATATATAGTTACACAGTATCAAAGCATTTACAGCTTTTTCTGTAACTAAAGGATAGATATCAATAGTCTATAGACTTATAATTCTGGCTGCCTGACAAATGTGAATTAATCTGAATACTACAGTCAAACCCCATCTCTATTGTCCCTCTTCCTCTGGTAAAACATTATATGCTGCTTAACTCCCAGCTTTGTGCTTTTATTATTTGTCTTTTTAGATTGTTGCTATGGCGTGCATCAACCTGGCCTCCAAGATCGAGGAAGCGCCCCGACGAATACGAGATGTCATCAATGTTTTCCATCACCTGAGACAAATCAGAGGCAAAAAGTAAGTATCAGCATTGAATACAGTGTCCCCCTTTTTGTTGGAATCAATTCTTATTGTGTGGAACATGTTGCATTTTATTTGTTGTTATTCAATGTTGTATGATGCTGATTTGTTTTGGTCTGCAAGTGCTCTTCTGTTTATTCTTGTACCCTAAACCATTTTAAAACTTTTCAGTTCCCACTTCACTGGTAGTTTCAAAAGTGTAACTGTCTTCATTAAACACCAGTTTGACGTTACACTGAAATTGATCCCTCATCAAACTATCCTCAAAAATTGGGAGCGCATTAGGAGTGCAGTAAAGCATTGTAAGACAGGGCACATCTTCTTTTTTGTGCCCATGTCTTCATAGAAATCTGTTCATGTCAATATTCTAGACCTTGGCATTAACTTGGCTTCTTTTTTCCCTTGCAACCAACTAACAGCGACCAGCTACATTTACCAAAGCCTGGGTGATGTGGAATGGTACGTAAGATGAAGCAGATCGGCATGACAACCATGATGTGAGGGGTCTCTCTCCTCCCCCAGACCCACCCCACCCCCTCCTGTGGGAGACTCCCGTGGTCTGAACCACCGCGGGGCACTGGGATCGGGGATGACAGGTTGGCCGAAGGTCCTTGGCCCCTGGGGCACCTTGAGGACTCCTGTGGTTCAGTCTTAAACTTTGGGTAACTGTCGGTCTTTCTGCGGACCACTGGGTAATGTAGTCCTCTTTTCTGACTGCTCCTCACCCTGCATTTTGATTATGCTTCAAGAGCAAAAACCCCATTCACCTACCGTTACCCATGGCTTTTAAAGAAATATCACTTAGATTATCGAAGTCACAGTAATTGATAATTGGTTAAAGGCAGTGTGAGTTATTTGTGTTTGAGGTCAGTGCATGTCATGTAGCTTTCGTCGTTTGGCAGTGTCTACAGTTAATTTCAATCAGCGTCAGAGTAAGTGTACTAGTAATTGTTAATTGTTGTAGGTTTGTCTGTTTATTTGGATTTGTATTATAAAGATAATGAGTGATACTTTGAGCAGTGAGGGTTTTTTGCTGTTCATTTGGATTGTAGTGTGGCATGATTCACGTCTAAATGTCTTTATTTGAGACATGTTAACATTAGATTTACGTTTCAGATTTCAACTTTGGTTGTTCTGTAGCGTTAAATACTGATTTATATGGATTCTTTAATGCTCTTAATGTTGTGGTGCAGTGATGCAGTAAGGAGGAGATAAATTGTCCAACTGCATGTGATTTTTAGAAATTTTAGAGTTTAAGTGAAAAGTTGTAGTGTTCGTCTGCGCTCTTTTTAATTTCTTCTTTAACAAACTTGTAACATCTCTCCTTTTGTATGTAGTATCACTTTGCGTCCTTAGTAACTTAGTTCCGCATTATATATTTTTCACTGCATGACCGTAAGTGAGATTCATTTGTGACATAGCAAAGTTTGTATTTTTGAGTTTGTAGATGACGTTTGAGGAGTGAAGTGTTTCTGTGCATTGAAAGTAGTGATGTGGCCGATGATCTGAGTTGATATTTCTGTTAAAGCAATGGCACGGGGCGATTGATGTCAAGGGCAGCCCACAGATCCCACAAGCTTTCACTGGAACCACAGGAGTCCACAAACCCCGGCAAGTTGTCAGGCATGCAAACAGTTAAACCTGTTGCTTTTAGTTGGTTGACAAGGGAAAAAGAGAGCAAGAATTCAGAAGGGCACTTTTGTTTTGTTTTTTTTTTCCTTCTTCTTAAGCTTTTATAACAAGAGGGGAAAACATTATTTTATTTTGATTCCTTCATAAACTAGGACTCCAAGTTCATTGATACTTGATCAGAACTACATAAACACGAAAAACCAAGTCATCAAAGCAGAGCGGCGGGTCCTGAAGGAACTGGGCTTCTGTGTACATGTCAAGCATCCACACAAGGTGAGTTTGAGTCACATTCATAACTGCAATTCTTAAATAGTGAAGTACAGTATAGCTGAGCCTTTGAGCCCTTTAAGTAATTCAGCTATGCAGATACAGCCTCTCAGAGGCCTCTCAGTCTACAATATTCTCTTAACATAGGTTTGAACATGGTGGATGATGCACTCGGAGCCATTTCTGTGGTTTTTTTTTTACACGAAGCAAATTTTTGATTCCAGATCATCGTCATGTACCTTCAAGTCCTGGAATGTGAGAAGAACCAGACGTTGGTCCAGACGGCCTGGTAAGTTGTTATTTATTTATTCAGTGTCCATCCCCCACAGCAGCAACCTGTGTCATGTCTGCAAGAAGTGCCACCAGACCTGGGCTAAAGATGAAGTTGAACGAGTTTCAAATGGTTGAGTTTCTGAAGAGCCACTTAATTTATCTGCCAGGAACTTGGAACAGACCCATAAGTGGAAACAACACCTGTCAGATAAGTGATACTTGGAAGTGCCACTTTTGTTAAGGCACGAATTTGAAAAGCATTCAACGGCCATTTTGCCCAGGTCTGACAGCGACATTCCCTCACTCCATTTGAGCCCGTCCACCCCTTTTTCTTTTTGTTCTGATGGAGCAATTTGTTTTGATGCAAACCTGCTACTTTTCTCTTGTCTGCCCTTACATGGCTTGCTGTAAAGTCTATTTGAATTGCAGTGCCCAGGGAACTTGGTTTAACTTTGTCCTTTCTCTCTACTCTTTGATTAAAGGGTAGTCCATGCTGGTAAGTCACATAAAGAACCTCTGAACTCTGCCTCCTCCAACCACATGACCTCAGGAAGCTCCCCCCATTGGCTGGCTGCCCCTCTCCTGACAGCCAATCCCAATGCCGAGATACACTGAAGGGGGCGAGCGGGCCTTTACCAACAGCCAACATCGTCTTGTTTTCTCTTGGGTGTCCAGAAGGATTTGTATTTTTTGGTCTTGCTACAAAGGTGTTCAATTGTAATTCCTATTTTTGCCAAGTAGCTATAGATAAATTCATATTCATAAATTTTTTCTAGTTTACTTGCATTTAGCAATGAAGTAAACGTAGCCTCAACAGAATAATTCTTTGACCAGTTTACCTGCCTATTTTTATATTGACAGTAGAATATTGTGTCTTGTCCCCAAATGACGTGGTGTCCAGACATGTGTCTGTTTTACAGGCTGATCCGGTTCTCAGGTTTTGCCTCCAAGGACCTGTCTCACCCAGGCAGCAAACAGAACACAACGGCCGTGTTTTGATTATAGAAGCGTTTGTGTAGCAGTTTCACACTGACCTGCAAAAGGGCAGCTTGGGTTATTTGTTGAAGGCAGATTAAAACAGAAGCTATTTTCGGGATGGCAGGGTTTTGCAGCAAACTTCCACTGGTGCAGTACATGAAAACCTAATGTCTTAGTGGAAAATGACACAATCGGTCTAATCCATATGACAAAATTGTCACCACAGTATGAAGGAAGTTTGACTGCCTTGAGGTTAGCTGTAGTATTTTTGCCTAGTTGTACTTCCCTATGAAAATAAGATGAATAGTCGGCATCAGTGTTGGTTTTACCAAGGTTTTTTCTCTTAACATGTTACTCGTCTTAATGACCTTTTATGTTTCTCGAGGACATAGACGTCACACCACCTTGTATTTGCCTCATTCACAGCCTGGTCATTTTGTCTTCCCTAATCCCGTCCTAATGGCTAATCTCATTCACCCATTGTCCGAGACAACCCTCTGACGCATAATCTGTTTTGTAGCACAGAGATTTAACTCAGCCTACGTAGTGATACCTTTTAGAGGCGTCTTGCAATAGCACACAACATAATGGTGTTGCTGGTAAATGAAACCCACCCTCTTATTGGCATCTGTTTCAGCTCATGGCTCACTTTAATGGGGACGTGGTTGCTGTTTTATAGCTGAACTTGTTTATTAACATGACGGTCACAAAACCTATTATTCAGGAGGACCTATTATGCTCACTTGTAGCTTCTCTACTTTCATTCTGATGCATAGTGTTTCATTAAAAACATCACTTCAGGAGCTATGTTTGGGAAAAAATGCCTGTTACTGTAACAGTAGTTTATTTGTATGCTGGATTGCATTAAATGGTCCAGTTCTAAAGGAGACTAAACATTTACATTTAAGGAGAATGCAGTTTGAACTTGTGGCCTTGCTGCTCCTGGAAAGTCTGCACTGTTGACTCTCAAGGCGTCATTTTGTCATGTTTACTTATTTTTAATTTGAACATGACGTGAAAATTAAAGTAGGGAAAAGCATAGCAGGCCTCCGTTCTGAATAATGGACCCATTTTATATCATTTAAGTACAGAAACATGCCACTTACTCCCAAAACCAAGCTGTTGCATGCCATGGTACATGCTATGTCGCCCCGTTCCTTTCAGATCCAACAATCTGAAAGAGGCAACTGAATTCTCAATCAGTGTTTCCTGCATCTGTATGCCTGCATGTTCCCTACATTACAAGGCATGTGTCATTGTCCCGATCATCATTACAAATAATCTAGCTACTCTAAGGTCATGGTGTGGTAAGATGGTCTTGGTTCCCCATCCGTGTCTCCATGCTTTCTCTGTGACGTGCCGCAGCTCCCATGGATACCCCAGAGAGAAATGGACAAAGTTAAACATGGCAGAGAAAAATGCATTTCTCACTTCAGCTCTATGTGACCTAAATGCATTGATGTTGTCTTTATGCGTTTCATATATTTATTTTTAAACAGAAATCTATGAAAGTTAAAAACTTGAGGAGTTTGCGCCCTAGACATTTAATGCTGCAGGTTATCAACCTGCAGCATTAAATAATGGCTAATGGCGTGACTTCAAAGATGTGGGGTGTGGGCAAGTTGCTTTGTGTAGAGAAGATGCTATGTTTTTGTTTCTATGTGTTCTTTGCCATTGTAGGAACTACATGAATGATACCCTGCGGACGAATGTGTTTGTGAGGTTCCAAGCGGAGACCATTGCCTGTGCCTGCATATACCTCGCAGCCCGAGCCCTACAGGTAACATCTCTACAGGATATTTTTGGGTCCTGATTTGACACAAATGCCTGTTCACACATTCACTACAGTCTGGACAGTTTCCAGATGTGCCCTTGATGTGTTTTATGTGAAAAGAGAACTGTCAGATTAGACACGTAGTGTTTGATGTGTAGTATTATTAAAACCGATGCAGAAGTGGGCACTTCACACCTAAACCAAAAGGAACATTTACCATTCCTGTTGACTGCTACATATGGGAAGAGGTGGAGTTCATGTGTGAAAACTGCTGCTATTGTGATATTAAATCTAGCCGCACACCGTGTTTCTTCAAAGTTTTGCATATGTGTTTTCCCAGATACCTCTGCCATCCAGACCAAATTGGTACCTGCTGTTTGGAGCCAGTGAAGATGAGATTAAAGACATCTGCATCACCACCCTTAAGCTCTACACCAGGAAGAAGGTAAACATTTTAGGTAGCAGGATTCATGTGATCTTGAGCCAGTATATCATTTCTGAACGTTTTAGACATTATCTGAATCCTGGGGAGTAAATAATTAAACTGGACTGAAAAGCACACTAGTGTAGACTCCAGCACTGTCTGTGAAATCTCATGGCTGTACCCTGTGTTGACTTTGTGTTAACTGACTTTCCCCCATAGCCCAACTATGAGCAGCTGGAGAAGGAGGTGGAGCGAAGGAAGGTGTTTTTGGCGGAGATCAAGCTCAAGGCCAAGGGCCTGAACCCTGATGGTACCCCTGCACTCTCCACACTGGGTGGCTTCTCTCCGGCTTCAAAGCCCTCCTCTCCAAATGTGGTCAAGGTGGAAGAGAAGTCTCCAAACCCACAGTCCCTCAAACCAGTCAAGAAGGAGCCAGATAGCCGGAATCAGCTCAGCAAGAGTCCTCACAACGGGTAAGACATTAACACATATTTACTGGGAGAACATTTTGGGAGCATTGGTTTCAGAGTTGGAGCTGTCAGAGGTGTCTGTTATCTGACACTGCTTTCATCGATCCATCTTTCCTTCTCAGGTTAAGGAAAGATGTAAAGATGGGGAGGAACAGTAGGAGTGGAAGTCGTTCTCGTTCAAGAACACGTTCACGGTCGAGATCCCGTTCTCCTCGCAGACAGTAAGTGTTCTCACAATATGTGTAGATGTTAATGCACTTGCCTGAATATTGGTTTCTATGTCAGTAGTTCTTTGGGATGTGATTTAGTTTAATCGGCATTTTCCTCTTTTCACTCTTTCTTCCACAGTTACAACAGCAGACGCAGTCGCTCAGGGACATACAGTTCTCGCTCGCGTTCACGCTCCCACAGTCGCAGCCAATCACCTCGACGACATCAGCCCTCACCCCTTCTCCCCCACCTCAAGTCCAAGTCCAGCCACCATGGCAATAGCGACTCCAAGCCCAGTGGACGTCACAGCAACAGTGGTGGAGGCTCTGGGCACAAGAGGAAGCGCTCACGCTCTCGGTCACGATCCCGTACTCCGGTTAAAGCTGACAGGGAGCGGGACAGAGAGAGAGAACGGGAGAGAGACAGAGACCGCAGCTCCTTTGACCTGTCCTCAAAGAAACACAAGCATGAGCGAAGCAGTGGTCACCGAGGAGACAGGAGGGAGAGGTCTCGGTCCTACGACAGGGACAGAGAGAGAGATCGCAGCCACAAGAGCAAACACCACGGCAGTAGTGGACACTCAGGACATGGCCGTCACCGGCGCTGAGACAAACCAATAGACTAGCTCTGGGGCTGATGTCACACAACAAGTGTTTTCATTATATGTAAAACAAAATCAAGTTGGACTTGTTCTCTGAAGGATATGTTTGACACGGATCAGTGTATGACTTTATTAAATGCCAGCTGGAGTCATGTCAGCTGTTGCACGACACATCTGGTAAATAATTGTACTGCACTTACTATGAAAATTAACCAAATATCTTTCTGCAGTCTGTTAGGTGACATTGTTGACAAGTCTCTTGTTGGAGACCAGTATTTTCAAATATGTCAACGCGCTAAACACTGGCTGTAGCCAACGACTGCATGTCAGACATCACTGAGAGAACCTGTCAAGTTTGGTTGAAATTCATTTTTATTTATTTCATACCTCATTCCTACACAATTTTGTTTCTGGATTTCTTGATTGCATCCTGGACTGACCAAACTGACATTTAGTGTCTTATTACTTAAGTTTTGTCAAAATTAAATTGTGTTTTGTCCCAGTGAAAATAATGTAACTGGGGAAACTGGCTTTAAAGCTACATGTGATGTCTTAGTGATACGTTGCTTTGAGGCTCATGTAGCTGATATTTGACAGGTCCTTGATTGTTTTGCATTTGAGGAACCCAGAATGCAGCAGTAACTTGTCTGTTAGTAGGTTAATTTGTGTGGAGTTGTTTTTTTTTTTTATTAAGCTGGTCAGACATGATCAGTATGTGAGGGAAAGCACCAGTGAAGTGTGACATCAGCCCTTGACTTGTCCTCTTATTGTCCACGTCGTTCATACACACCTACCAACCAGCTAGCCTACTCATGTGTTCTTGGTTTTATATGTAAAGTTATGGACATGGGGGGGAAAAGGAACTTATTTACAGTGTAAAGATGGATTCATATCCACTGACAAGATGTGAACGCTTTGATTTATAAAAGCAAACTGCTCAGTGGAAGTGTTGAATAAGTGTAAAATAAAATGTCATTCAGGAAAGATCAATATGTTTGCACATTAAGGGACTGACAGATGAGTGGTTTTTCTTTTTATTTTACAAGTCTATGTTGCTAAAGCTGTATCTTGTACAGTTTCAAACAAGAGGTTATAGACTTCAGTTTTTCCTTTCAGATTTTTTTTTTTTTTTTCCCCCAGCAGAGAACGCAGACTTGATTATAAAATATTTTAGGGTTGTAATTTTGTTACACTGGTTTTTAGTCTGCATGTCTTCATGTCCAATTTTTATTCAGTAATAAATGAGTTATGCCACTGAACTGTACACTTCATTAAATTGGTGCCTGTTGTAATAAAATTAGTCATTCTGGTCAGTGTATATTTATTATAGTGGACAGAGTGAAGATGGTTGACTGAAGATTTGACTTGATATACAAGACCTCCATATCAAAATCCTAGTTGGATGTGTAGCATCTGCCTTCATAGAACAGTTGGAACCATATCTGGTTTGATTTAGTGTAATTATGAAATGCTAATTTTGTTGAGAGCTGCCGTATTAAAAAGCTAATGAGAAGTAGACAGAAGTAATGCGTGTCCTGGCCGCCAGAGGGGGCTGTGGGACTGAGTAAACGCTTCCATCTGATCTCGGTGTTAGATGAATGTTATCATTATATCACAGAAAGCAATGAGACACCGCCCATAGACACCACCTATAATTCAACTGATTATGCAAACTAAACACAATTTAGAGACATTTATTGGTAGTTAACTTCTTGTGTCTTTGCCAAACAGGATATAATGTGTGATATAACATATTACACAGGAAAGCTTGGTTTGGTAGTTTTTCATATCACAGCTCCATACTCTCTTTGTGAGCAGCTTAATTCTGTCTCAAAGTTTCCATTTACACATTTTATTGTGTCATCTGCCAGAAAGTCTGGGTCCTCTCAGTAACATGGGATACACACTGACACGTGTCAGAGCGCCCGGTTACAAACTGCAACAAGAAGTTAGGTCACAGTGTGCCAAAGCACTGGGTAACACACCGTCCCGTGATCTGTATTTAAACACATTCCCAGCACATACAGGTTGCACACTGATAAATGTGCAGTGTGACTCAGCTGTTGGCTCAGCAGGCCACTGAGATGAATTATAGCTGGCCTAAAATCAATCAGTGTCCTCTGAATCAGCTGATTTATTCAGTCCCTGTTCTAAACGACGTGCAAGGAAAGAAAGCATTTGGTGACTGTTCCTGAGGAGCCACTGCTAAAGACCATGGGTCTCCATTTACTGGGCCATCAACCTATAAGGGGTCACAAAGCACTTTGCACTTACCCCTGACATGATCCTCAGCGAGCTCAGTTCATCACTTCAATGGAGAATGACAGTGTCTTCGTCCTGGCAGCCTCCAAAGACAGAATGTAACCGTGGGAACAGTGAAAGAACAGGAACATATTAGTGGGGATAAGACAGACTCGTTGGTATTTCTTCAGCTGGTGTGCAGTGACCTGACTTGACGTCAATGAAATTTCACTGTTACTTCAAACACGCCTGGCTCAGAAACAAAAAAGGAACGGCCCCGTGAGCCATTTCTGAACATGTCCTGCAAATTGTCCATACCAGTGCAGACAGATCAACCCCTTAACCTGGCAAATGACAGTGGGCTGGAAAGAATGTGTGACATAATCTCTGCTGCCATATTGGATCAAAGTCAAAGTTAAATATCCAGAGACAGCCATAAAAGTACTAAAGATTAAAGAATAAACTGGACATGAGGAAATGTCCTTTGCGTGTCCCTCTCTCCCATCACATTCAGTGAGGCTGTCTTATTGCAGGGAAACAGGTCCAGTGATATTACAAAGTTGCTAAAGTTTTATATATCCATGCTAGGAAAATCTTTTCCTTTTGGGGGTAGATCTGTCATGGTGGTCCACAATCTTTTTGAACCAGACCACCATCTAGTTTAACATTGTTAATTCTCTTTTGAATCATTCAAAACATACTTTTAAATAAGCATAAGAAAAGAAAACCAAGCTCAAAGCTTCAATAAACGATAGTTTTGCACGTTTGCAGCTGTTTGCTAACAGCTAAAGGTGTGATAATGTTCCTGTTGTGCTCACAGCTTATTTCTGCTGCCCCCAAGTGGCCAGAAACGTTATTGTCATGCCACACAACTTCATTTCTTCTCATAGGCTTGTGTCATAATTTACATCTTAACAGCTGCTGAGAGCAATGGTGCTGTGTATTCAGCCTGACACAAAATAATACGATCCCCAGTAGATAAAGGACTCCAGTTATAGACCAGTATTTAGCCACGGCTGAACTGATTATGGATGGAGATCCTCTTGTATTTTGTCAGGTATAATTCTTGCTGATGATGTTGAGGATAGATAGATAGATAGATAGATAGATAGATAGATAGATAGATAGATAGATAGATAGATAGATAGATAGATAGATAGATAGATAGATAGATAGATAGATAGATAGATAGATAGATAGATAGATAGATAGACCGCTTCACATCGTGAGTCAGTCAAAGAACCTTCAAGATGTTTTTTTTGGCAAACTCTAATCTGAAGATTTATGTATATATTCCACCTTGTGGTGAACCTCCCCATTCTTTCTCGTCTTAAGTATTCTCCTTGTAGTAAACTTATATAATGATATACCTACCTCCCGGAGAGTGTTTCCATGGAAAGGATCCTGACATGAAACACAGCTGTTGCCTTCACTGATGCAGAGGTTACCAGAGGTCAGAGGCCTGTATCATGAAGCAGGATTATGGGTTTAGTGATATACTTCATGGTTAACCCTGGGTTTCCTGTATCACGAAGCTGGATTCATTAAAATCATGAGAAGAGTGTTACAGCGTGAACACATCTTCCTGGAGCTAACCTCACAAAGAAGAGGATATTTTTGCCATTTGTCCCCGCTAAACTCAAACTCAGACTAGGATTAAACTGATCATGGGAATGTGTGTTGCACATCCAAATCCCACATTTTAAATCAAGTTAAATTTGTACACCTGTCTTCCAATTTAGATGTGAAGATTAAGCTCAAATGAACATATTATAGCACTTACGTAACTTTCATATGTTTTGGTGAACTTGAATAACCTTAAACTTTAACTAAGCCCAGTGTAGATGAACACAGAGAAAAGCTCCAGAGACTGACTGATTTATTTCACAACTCTGTCAGGAAAAAGACAAGAAAGCAGACATGCAAAGGTACAACAGGGACATTGTTACATAACAATACCAGTAACGGTCAGTAAAATACAGCATTCATTTGTTGTTTTGCAATATAAAAACTAGAGAAGAAGAAAGGGAAGACAAAGGTGACAATCATTGTTTCAGTGGTCTTTCCAGACCGAAGATTTAAAACAGCACTAAAAAAATAAATACTGATCTCATATCAAAAATCAAATGGAATTAAACAACACTATAAAGTACAGTTTCTGCGATTCTTTATACAAGGCTGATACATATGTTTTTGTTTGTATACATTCGGATACTTTAATACTTATCGATCACGTTCACAGTCGCAGTGATTGCATCCTTCCTGGTGTCTGAACTGGATAATTTAATCTCATTGTTGAAGCAGTAAAAGGAACAGCTTCCTATTCTCCAGTGTGAAATCGTGGATAGATAGATGGAAAGATAGATGGAGTTTTTAATTCCCAGGTCTACATACACAGCTGCCTACAAATGTATTTCATTGCGAGGAAAGAACGCTCCAAACAATTACTATTTTTTTCTAAGAATGTTGGCCCTGGAGGTTTGTAGACTAGGCCAACATGGCAGCGGGACAGCGCACAGGGCTCGCATTGCTACTCTTAGACGGCATTTTCTGACATTCATATCATCAGACATTCACTGCAAACACAAAGAAATCCACACCGAGCGGTTAAAAACAGTTAAGTCATGGTACAGTTAATGTACAGCATATGGCAGAAAGCTGGAACTTGGCTTAAGAGGAGCTGTAGGTGCAACGTGTGTTCTAATATTTTATAATGCATTCAGTTTGTGTGCTTTAGCAGTGGTGGAGAGCTGACAAGAAAGTCACATTAGTTTCGCTTGATTTAGATTGACGGACCAAACAAGATGAAGACAAATCTATTGTCTTCATTTGTTGTGAAATGAGAGTCTGTGGGGATATTTTAACAAAGAATGTTCAGTAGCTGCTAATGTATTTACTGTAAACAGATATCTGGATATGAATGTAGAATGCTAAATTGGTCCAGAGGCTGTTGCTGCAACTTCATATTAAATGCAGCAGGCAGCTCATTAACAACATATTATGAATTAGTCACAGGAAATGTAATGTGTCCTGTCAAGGAGCTTTACTGTCATTCATCAAAATGGACCTACAAAGCAAGACAACGGTCAGTTTTGGGAGTAATGGAACAATGGAACAAGATGGAGCAGCCACAGTGAGCTGTTAGATGAAGAGCTGCACAGCTTGATATGTCCTACTGTTCATCATAAAAATCCGATCACAGTTGCTCACATAATTTTATAAAAAGTCAATAATTTTCTGACTTCTTTATCAAAACAACAATTCTTTCTTTTGCTTCTCATAGAATTCTGTGACCTTTCCAGTTGGTTGCGGTCTGCAGTCTCACCACTAGATGTCACTAGATACTAAACACTGGCCCTTTAAAACCATAAATGTAAATTTTCTCCTGGGCTTTCCAGTAAAACCAGTGGATAAAAACACTGAACAGGGTGAGCGATCCACTGAAAACCATAAATATAAATCAAATGTTACCTTAACCTATCCAATATTTGTTAAGACACAGTCATTTAGTACACATTGTGGTCAAAATGGTTTCATAAAGATACTCTGTGATACACATGATGGGAAATCTCAGACTTTGCGGTGCACAGCCAGATCTGTATGTAGGTCATACATCAGAGAGAAACAGAGTAAGGAGGAAATCAAAAGGTAAGGTGAGGCACGATGTAAATAATATAATGTAAGCGGATGGAGGTCAGCTAGGCTGAGGGAGGGAGGGCGGCACATAGTCAGTTAAAAGTACAAACAGCAGTAACTTGACCCAGTGGGAAAGGCTGTGTTATGGCTGCAGGTACGGAGCTGATAGGGCTTTAGCTGCAGGACAAACTAAGACTCAAGATAATTTGCTTTTCTGTCACACACACTCAAATTAAAACCACCTTACTCATACACGTAACTGAAAGCATTCAATGCCAAGGAAGCGGTCACCTGTGGGCGGCACACACACACACACACCTCAGATCTGGATCCAGATAAACATCATAATCAGATATCATATAGAGTAATTGATTTGCCATGGCTGGCCGTGAACATTTGTCTGGTGCAGGCAGCTCAGAGCTAAATTGGGTCAAGACGTGAGTAGGTAAGGACGTTGTTATGCTGCACTATTGCCATAGGTTGACATTTTACAGGTGGAACATTGTATAAATATGAACGATGTTCACACTTTGTGATGTTCTATTTCTGCTTCATCCCGTCCCACAGCGTAGATAAAACTGAAATGAAATGGAACCTATTACTGGATCGCCTTTAGTCAGTGTGACTGAATGTGACTGAACTGGCAAAGATTCTAACTTTAGCGTTTTCTCAGAAATTTATGGTCGAAACTCCACTATTAAGCAACAGTTGAGCTTACACTGCTCCTTGTAAAAATGTGGAGCAAATCGCAGCAGACTTTCCTTGTTTAGGAAAACCAGAAATAGCCCAGTCCACGCTGTACCAAGATTGCAAGAGCAGAAATTGGACCACCGCACAGACCCTTAAGAGGCTTGCTTCATAAGTTACTTTAGTGCGACAGCCAAAACTGAAAATAGATTCAAAACATAAGTTTGTTAGTGATGAAAATACCGTAAAAATAATATACATCATACAAAGACGCTGGATTAAATATGAATACAAGGCTTCCACAATGAAATATTGTGTATATGAAGGAACAGCTTGACATTTTAAGAAATACACTTTTTATTATAGCCATAAATGTTTCCCTTCGATCCCAGTCTTTTGACTAAGATATGCTAAGCTAACTGTATTCTGCCTGTAGAAGACACTTAGTTGTAGGATGTGAAAGTGCTACAAATGATCTCATCTAACTCTTGACGAGAAAGTGAGCAAGCATGTTTCTCAAAACGCTGAGCTGTACCTTTAAGACTACATCGTATTCACTCTATCTCGGCACACACACGCACACACACACAGTCACACACACCGAACGCACCTCCCATCTGCTGTCCATTAGGCTCCTCTTCATCCTTCCTGCTTTGAAGAGGAGCTTTTTAGTCTCATTATTGCTACAAAGGTCTGTGCTTCTGTTGAGTGTTTACTGCTGAAATAACTGCTCTTGACTGCCGTACATCTCAATGGGTCACATGCTGGTTTTGTCTGGTTGGCATCTAACACTATATTTAGTTGTAACATTCATACAGTATGTAATCACTGATTATGGTCCATGGATACAGAGGCATCACATATGAGCACGTCCACGGTTAAGTACATTAAATATTTAACTATTCTTGGTTGTGGTAGATACACACTGTATTTTATTGCTGGTTTAACTATAGTAAAAATACTGCATACCATTTTTAATTGTCATTGTGTACACTGAAGATGTACACCACAGATATGAAGTTGTAGTGCTACTGAAGCACCACTGGCAGTGTATGTTGTGTCTTCCTCTTCACCGGTACCTGCTGTGATGTTTTTTTCTTTCTTCTTTTCAACTCTGGCGGATGTTTATGAAGGCGTGTAAGAAAAAAAAGACCCACGTGTAGTCGGGGTCTCACAGGTAGGTGGTGGCCTCTCTGTTCTCCCTCTCTCTGGCCTGAGCCACGGCCACGTTGATGCACTGCAGCCACTCCTCGGCGTGTTTCTCATCCTGAGCTTTCAGCACGTATGTCTTGCTGTCTGTGAAGATCTCGAAGGCCCGAGGCAGACCCCGATCTCTACGCTTCTTGGCCACAACCTGTTGAAAACGAGAAAGATCGGGCGGGCGAAGAGTGAAGATGATGGAACATCTGTGTCCAGGGGAAAGCTGCAGCTGTCATCTTTTTAGATTTATGTAGGTTAGCCTCCTTTCTCTACTCTGGAGTAATTCATAACCGTCAGCTGTAACGTGAGCTTTCTCGTAGAATTTTGGGGACTTGTGCTGCCTTAAATTATGTAAACGGAGGAGAACCTTTATATAATAAACTGTACCATAATCTGATTCTATACATGGATCAGGAAACTTGTTAAGCCCTGAAGGTTTCTGAGGGATGTCGACAGTCACCTTAACACTTTGCACCTTGCTCAGCTCGATAGGAATGTCATCCAGCTCGTCTTTCTGTGGGGAGGACAGACAATGACTTTAAATACAGTCCAAAAAAAAAATGAAAAGAAAAAGAGAGCAATATTTCTCTCTGAAATGCAGTGAAGTAATGCAACAAAATATATTTCAATTTTCAAGACCAACACAGTCACACTCGCCATGTTTATCCTGAAACTCTCTCAAATTCTTACGTAAAAGACATCTGCGCTGCCATGTTTAAAAGCGCTTCCTGCCTTTCACTTACATGGCATCTTTCCCTGTGAACTCTGGAAGCCACGGCGTCAGACGTTGCCTCTTAATTTCAGGAACACAATACTGTTTTAGCCTTGTTTCCAGCATGTATTACCTCAGACCAAACCACTTACAGGATGAGCAATTATACTCCATTGTTCTGTCGTCTCACCAGGACAGGAAATGGTACAGCTGTCTGTGTACTGCACCCACTGAAAAGTAATGCTGTGTGTGTGGGCAGGTGTGCTGGTCTGTACACTGGAGCACAATCAATGCCAGTTCTGATACTGTGGTCAGAACCAAATACTTATGTGGCTGCTCAAAAGAGCTCAGTGTAAGATCCACAGTGAGTGTCCGCATCCGTTCTGTGGTGTGTTATGTTGGAAAGTAACAGGTCACGGTTTTACCATCCAGCTGCCTGGCTAGGGGTCTGTCCCACTCTGAGGATTCACACAGACATCTGAGTGATTTGAAACTGTTCTGCTGAGATATTGTCTTAAAAATGAAACACTAACCCTCTGTGTATAATGTTCTATACTGTCAGTGTTTAAATGCATGTCAAAAGGAGCAATTTAGGAGACCGCTGTGTCAAATCGACATTTAAAAGTGGAAAGGATTGTTAGTGTCTGTATTTATTCCATGTGACATTCCATGTGTTCCTTGTTGCATAACTATATATATACCATAACTAAGTGCCATATTTGAGCACCAAAACCACTAAATTCATTATAATATATTATTTGCAAAAATGCTAATAATAATTAAGAATGGGTCTTTCTGCCTTTAGTTTTGTCTTCAGTGAAATGCAGCTCATTGAGGTTGACAACCGGTGACTGGCTCACTGGAACACTCAGTCATCCGGCTGCTTCTGTCTTCACTCACACCATAAATAAACGTTAGTGACCTCGTGCCACTGGAAGCCATGCAGGCTCATGCATCACACTCCTGCCACTATGTTTACAGATCATAAGCTCTTTTATATATCGTTCCCTATACATGTATGTGGAAATGTCTGGTGTTACTGTTGTTGTGGCCTGAAATCTTTGCAGCCTAAGGATGACTTTTTTTATTCCTTTGTACAAATGTTATAGGTTAACATGTAAATGCCCCATTAAGAATTACTCAGGCTTCAACCTGCTTAACTGATCAAATAATAATGATAGGGATATCCAAAACATCTCCATGAAACAGCATCTAAGTCCAACTACCTGTAGTCCATTAAAAAAGAGAGAGCTTCACATTCAAGAGGTGTAATTCCCTAACCTTCCCTCCAGTTTGGTCAGTCAAACTAAAGTTGTCTGGTCCCAATTCAGGACAGAGGGCAGCATTCGGTGGTGGACACACAGTTCTAACCAGTTAGCTAGTTTAATGCTTAAGGGAATACAAGGACACTAGAGTGAGACAAAAGCCCCTGCTTTGCAGGGAACTGCTGGATCACTCAGTGCGAAGGAAACAAAGCATTGTTTTGGTTCTTTAACTCATATCCCTGTTGGGGAAAAAGGTCTTTCACAATATACCAACCACCACCAGAACATGCTGGCAAAGACAGACTGAGCTCAGAGAACAAGGACACAAAACCTTCCCAATGTGTGGCTGCTGCAAAACAGATGAATTCATTTCCATCTGGACGGGAGCACAAAGACTATTGTTAAGAGTTTTTTTTTTTTTTTTAAAAGACCCTCATTTTCATCGCTGAATATTCCCTCATTTCCAGACACCCCCCAGTGAAGGTAAAGCAACATTTCCGATTTTTTCCTTCTTCACTCTGGCTGAAAAATACTTTCCAGAAAAATATTAACAGCTGGACCAAATCAAAACTTTTTTTTAAAGGCTCAATGATGATGATGCTGTTCTCACTCCTTGGGTCTGATTAAACAAACTCTTTTCTTAGTATTTCCTCAGCCTTTGTTCACCCTCACAGTGAGTCATGACAGACACAAGGACAAAGCGTGTTGTTTCAGTCCAGAGGGAAATCTCCTCATCCTTGCTCGGATGACAAAAGTCTGTTATCCACTCACACATAGTGTTCAAGGCCGCGCCTCCTTCTCTGTTTGCTACTTGTGCGTAATGCTATCTGCTTTGAGTTATAGTGGATATAGTGGGAGTGACTCATGTTTTTGCAGCACCATGCTTTGGCCTTGCTAGTCCCCCTGCAGTCCTTACCAGGGCCAAGGTTTGCTACGCTCGGATTCTCCGAGTGCCCCATAGGGACAGTTGAGCTTATCATGAGATGGAAGTTCCACTCTTTCATTTTGGGTTTCATGATGATTTAAAAGACACGGAAAATGGAAATGTTACTGAAACTTTTTTTGGAGTGAGAGGCCAGCGACCGTAAATAGGTGTGAGTGTGGGTTTTGTGTGAGGGGGCTTCATTTTCACAGCGTACGTACTGATTTTCCTCTCCGGAAGAGTAGCTGGTTTCCCGCCAGGGTAAAGTAGCGTGTTTTCCAGCGCTTAATGAACTTCCATCTGACCTGCTTTTCCTTCAGCTTCCCTTCAATTAGAGGCTGCCCCTCCTGGTTCACCACTAGAGGGACACACAAAACAACAGACAGGCAACAGAAGAAAGACAGAAAGAACATATTAGTGCCTTCATTTCTTTTTAGCTCATTTGCACATAGGGAGTCTGACATCTGAGAATCATCTAACCAAAAACAGTGATTGTGAATTATGTTGTCAAAAAGCTATTCAGAGAACTATTCAGACTAATGTTCTGATAGAAACTGATACTGACTATGGCAGGTTGGAGGTGTGGTGCATTTAATTCAGTACAGTAATTCCACTAAATATGATGAACCTTGTAGTTCCAGATCACATTTTCTCATTTTTAACAAAAACGAGAACTTCCCACAGCCAACCACTCAGGCATCTTCACAGTAACTGTGCATCCTAAAGTTTGGTGCTGTTCTCAATTTACTTTACTTTAATTTGTTATTGGTTCTGTCCTTAGTTTTTTATGATGTTTATTTAATGTTTTATGACCCTGGAGCACTTTGAATTCGAAACAGCTATATACAAACAAACATGAACTTGTCTACTTCCAGTCGATGTCAATGAGTGGTTCACTTTAAATCAACAACAAACGCATATGTATGTGATCAAATAGAGGAGAAGAGCACATATAGTTGAGTCCAGACTGGCCTGATCAGAAACACACACCCACATTAACCTCTCACATTGAGCTGGATTGCGCACCGATTTAAGTGTGTACATGTGCACAGTTTGATTGAATCTGTATGTTTTAAGTTACTGTGTTTATGTAGACGGCATACACGTTTGAAACTAATTGTGTCCAACGTGAATCCATCGGCTACATTTATAAAGGGATCCTAAATAAATATTCCATCAGCGCTATTCAAGACAGTCCAGTGACTGAGCGATCGTGCTCCCAAAGCGGAACCCCTGAGACGTTCTGGCCCATTCACGTTCAGTGCCAGTAAACTTCAGATGCTAACAACCAGACAGAGAAGCTCTTTGTATCCAGGATGACGAGCAAAGCATTCAAGAGATTACTGGAATCACTGTTTCATTGTTTAGTACAGCGTGTGGGCATGCTGAAGAGACGTTCAGAGGTGCCTGACACCAAACAAAACAAACGGTTGAAGGTCATCACACAACCCTGGCGCCGATTTGCTGTTTTTCTTAAGTGTTAACTAACTTCTTAAGAGACACATTTGATGGCATTATAAAAACTTTATTTTGAGCCCTGATAACGTTTTGTGTTAATAGCATGTTTTGACATTCAATAAAATAATAGAAACACTCTGCTATGTGGGACGCTGATTCTTGACGATTTGATGAGTGCGATAATGTTGTGTAGTTGTACGTCGATGCCAAATAGGTGAGTGAAACAGCTGTATCCCATCCAAATGATCCATGTATGTGTGTGTGTCCTACAGACAGCAAGGACAGAAAAGCTGCTTGTGCACGAATGAACCCCTAATGCGTGATTACGCTTCTTATGCTGCAGCTACGACCCACAGACCCCAACCCAGAAGCCTGACGGGCACCTCACCAGAAATGGAACCACACGTCGCGGCGACACAGACCGCAAGAGCTGGGATCGGTCCGCTTGGTAGTTGTGTGTTTCCATTTTAGTATTTCCAGCTGCTTCGCCATCTCCATCTCAGTAATTGATTGTATCAAATCAATAAACATGGGACACGCTGAGGAAAGGTTAACTGAGGAGGGTCAGTGATACAAACACTTGTATCACTCGTGTTAAGCGAAATTTGGGTGAAATTTTGGGGAAGTTTTCAGTCGCCATTCCAAGTGAAGCAGGAAGCAGAAACAAACATGAAGACACAGCGCCAACTATCATTTTTACAGAGCGAGCCAGACTGATGAGCGCAGACTGACAAATATCAGTGGCTCTCAGTGTTTTTGTTAAACTTTGTCTGATCCATAAATCATCATGCCTCATGCCAGCGCTTTGCTTTGATGCAGACACCTGGAAAGTGATGCCTGGATTTGTTGTCAGCCCCTGGGCATGTGCGGTAGTTGACGACCTCTGGTCTGAGACACACTGACGTCAAACAAACAGAGAGGGAGACACAAAACACACACACGCACACGCACACACCGCCTCACGAGAAAATACTAGGTAAACCCTTCTCTTTGTGCATGGACGCGCTTTGTGTTCACTTTGTGTCTCCACTTTTATTTATAACTGTCCATGTGTGGTAACATGTGTGGTCAGTTCACCTAAGACACATTTTATTGTCGACTCCGGTCTACATTTACAACTTCTCGGGAGTGATGGGATTTCAAAAACGCGACAGGGCTCAACCCAAATCATTACCAGAAACAGCTGTTCCCCCCAAACAAGCCTAATTTTACCCTTGGGCCAAAATATAAAAAAGACCAACATGCTTCATATCGGTATGTGTCAAAGTGTTTGGCTTTTAGCAACAGTGAATGCAAGTGTGTATTTGGTGGTTTGTAGTTTCTAGCTGTACGGCAGTGATGCCAGGCCAAGATGAAGTGTGAGGAGAACAGAGAGACGTGTCCTGAACGACGACCAAAGGTGTAAACCACAGTCAGCGGTACTTACTCAATCCTAACCATCAGTTATTGGAAAAAGAAAAATGTGGTTTTAAACAAGTTAGCCGCACCCTCTGTGTTAAATGTCAAGTGTTGCTTTTTGTAATTCGTTGAATTTCGTAACTGGTTAAAGTCTTTGAGTCATTACTAAGAAAATAACAGCTTCTTGCAGCAGGTCTAGTTTTACAAAAACGTGTTTCACAACAGAACAAGGACAGTAAGTGTGACTTTTTCTGGGACTCGTTTTCTGCCAACCATGCTAGCTATTCTACTAGCTGATTCAGGCTAATGTGCTGCTAATACAACAAAATGAATAGCTTTAGGTTGCTAACAGTTAATGCACTGCTGGGATTAATGTATTTTACTATTTTTGTAGCATTGTTGTGTATGTTTACTAGGTTAATAACATTTTTGTTCTGTGTGCTCTTGTTATATTCCCAACGGCATCATCATTTCATCGTGCCACTGTATTTCCTACATTATGGCGCCCCCTCACTGACTTGCTAAACTGTTAGCCTTGGCAGTTTCTATGCCAACGTTTGCCTACCAGCAACTCATGTTATTGCTTGAACGTCAAACATTTTGTGTACAGGACTTCCCATGCCATAATCATGAGGTCATATTTCATACATAAAGTGTACACTACCAGTCAAAAGTTTGGACACACCTTCTCACTGAATTCAGTTCAATTCAATGAGAAGGTGTGTCCCCACAAGATGTTTAATAATAAATATCATAAAATGATTAACTGCTCTTGTCATTAATGGTCCATCGTCTACCACGTTTATTTAACCTTGCCTGAGGATATACAGCAGTCATTACCTAATTTCCCTTTGGGGATGAATAAAGTCTGTTTGTCTGTCTGTCTGTCTGTCTGTCTGTCTGTCTGTCTATCTATCTATCTATCTATCTATCTATCTATCTATCTATCTATCTATCTATCTATCTCCAATGGCACCCATTAGAATTGCTGTCTTAAACAGTTAAGCAAACTTAACTAACCCCTGAAACTCAACTTGCAGTAACGACATTCATTTAAACTTTGGCACAATGTGATCAATATTTCAGTTTGCAGGTGAGAATTTCTGACCAGCATGTCTTCTTCTCTGATTGATGGTGGAAGGATGTGGAGTCTAACTTGGGGTTTTCCGTCATTTTGCAGTGGACCTGTCTTCTAGACATGAGTAAGTGTGTCAAGTTGCACATGTAGAGGCATGATGAGAGAGTGAAGGCATATATGCACATGTTAAAGTATATTTCGAGTCGACTCTGCTCCACTACAAATGTCATACTGATGTCTTACTTGCATCCTCTGGGGTAAATGTGCTGATTAGTTGACGGCATGTTTTCAGCACCCAAATGAAAATACTGCCTAGTCCCAGAAAGAGTAAAAAAAAAAAAGTAAGTAAGAGAACCTGTGTACCTTATTCTGGCATGTCTGCACATACAGTACCTGCACAAACACACACACTGCTGCGCTCATTAACACACACTTCAAAGACATTCCAGTAGTTAAACTCAACAGTATATCATAAAGTATTGCAGGGTTGCGGTAACCACTGGCTCCACGTTGGCCTTCACAATGGAAAACACTTCACCTTTCACTCTTTTCTCCTTTAAAACATGAGACCAGCTCCTCACGCGCGCGTGTGTGTTTAACTTCTGAGTGTCTCAGGCCAAGTCAGCATGATTTTATGACAGCATAGTGAAGTAAAGAGTTAGCCGGCGGCAGCTTGTAATATAAACAGCGTGTATACACGGTATGTGCTGCATTTATGGTGAACATTTGAAAAAGTGGGTCACATAAAAGCAAAAAGTTCCAAATCCAAACTGCACTGGTTCTGAGGTCAAGTCATTACTGTTGTTACAGCAAGATGAAATGAGTCATCGCTGTCATTTACTGTAACCTGACCTAATACACTGGATGTATCGTAGCTGGACAGCTTTCAGTTGGACAAGGACGTTCCCAGTGGATTTTTATTTTTTTCTGGCCGACACCACATGTTGTGGTATGAATTTGTGAACACTCCGCATTTCCAAGCAGCTTAGATCCAATATTTGACAGCACAGATTTAGGAGCATGATGACTAAAGTATTAAAGTGCTGCAGAATATGTCGCTTTTTTTTTCTTTGTTTAAACAGCTTTCCTGTAAATGTGGTGTATTTGTGCAATGCAAATGAAACTTCCGAATTTCTCTTTAACAAATTGGGTAATTTTCTGCAGGGGACAACCATTACATCAGTGTTTTGGTAAAAATATCATCATAAATATATTGTTATTATATCATTTTAATTTTGATGCTTCACCTTGGAAACTTGAGTCTCCACACGTCTCTTGTCTATATTAATATAATAGCCACCAAACGCAAAACTATCCACAACATAATCTAATAAAATGTTCTGAGAGAAGATGTGGTTGTGCACATGTAAGAATGACTACTTTGCACCAGAGTCTGACTGTTGACAGTTAATTGACAACGAACTCCATTTAGTGATCCTCATGTCTGCAGGTGAGGTGTGACTGACACAAAAATGTCAAATTCCAGCTGTGAGAGGTCTAAATGGGGTCACTTATTTAACACAGAGGGCGGTTTGAATATGGCATAGGGTAGAAAATACAGCCCTGTGGAGGGAGTGTGTTGTTGCAGGCTGTATGTATTTACACAAGTGCACAATGTTCGAAGCTCAGTTGATTCCCAATCTGTTCATTTCCTCCAAAGTCTCACTGGTTAACCTTCCAAACCGCTGAATCGTGAATGTGTTTGTGTACAAGTTGCAGTCTAGACAGTGAGGCATGTGTGTTTTTAACAGATTTAAATTTTGCAATTTCAGCTCTGCAGTAATGTGGAGTTGTGTCTACATGCAGTATATACAATACCAGTCCAACGTTTGGACACACCCTCTCATTCAATGTTTTTTTCTTTATTTTAACTACTTTCTACATACTAAAGATATCAAACATATGGAGCTCCACATCAAATGTTCAGAGGAGACTGTGTCAGTTCTTTGTGGTTGAATAGCTGCTAAGAAACCTCCACTAAGGAAAAACAGCAAGCAGAAGAGATTTGTTTGGGCCAAAGAACACAAGGAACAGACATTAGACCAGTGAAAATCTGTGCTTTGGTCTCATTAACTAATTTTAGTTAAAAAGTGTTTCTGTTCATAGAAGTAGTATGCAGGCAGATAGACCAGCACTGGTCTGGTTAGATTTACCCTATTACAGGCTGTTCCAATGATGTCCACAGCTATAGAAAGTAGTAGGGCCATTTAAAATTCTTTTACTGAACACATGCATCCACATACACACACACTTTGACTTAGTCTCAGAAGGAAGTAATAATATTGCCTATGTAAATAATCCTACAATGAAAAGAGACCGTCATGACTCTGAAAGGTAATCGTTCATTCCTTGCAGTCATTCAGCTGGTTCACGGATTACACTGGTTTGTTCTGCAGCAGAGATGAAAGAAGGGCATCATTGTGTTTTTGTCCTGTTTTGGTTGGGAAGGCTGATGTGTGCGTGTCTATTTGTGGGTTTGAGTATTTCAAGATGAGACAATAGCATGCAAGGAAGAGAAAATGAAAACTTAGGGACAACCTCTGTCTTGATTTCATTTAAATGTCTGGAGATCTTACAATATAGTGTTTCATGTCCACCTGCCTACCTGATGACGTTTTTCACCTGAAGCTAATTAAACATCAGACTTGAGTCTTTCTTTATCATCACGTTAATCAACACTGACTGTAGCAATATTAACATCAGTGTGAGTTTTTTTTTTTTTTTTTCATTTTTACTCATAGTCACAAAAATACAGAAAACGTGAGTGTGTGAGAGTAAATTTCATGTTTAGGTTTCTAATAACCCTGAAAGATCCTACTCCCGCTGCTCTTGGCAGTGGAAACAATGAAATAAGAGACAAACTTTAATCAGAAGAGATGGGAGGATAAAAACTAATTTAGAAAATAAAGCATCAGCTTTTAGTGGAATTAGGCCTAATCCTATATTTACTCTAATGCCAGGTACAGTTCATCAGCAACAATGTGAGTTTGTCCAGCATTAAGTTATATCAGACCATATTGCATTCAGGTGAAGATGGATGGAAAGATTGATACAAATACACACGTGTGTGTGTGTGTATTTGTATCAGTAACAGTATAGATAGGGAGTTTCTATCAATGTAGAGAGTTGGGTCCTGTTCATGTGCACAAGTAGTCACATTAGAATATGTGTTATGGGCATGTACACGGTGTCATTGAACTTCACAGAAAAAACATGGAAACAGTGGCTACAAAATATAATCAAAAATGGTGGTATCCATTTTTGTGTGCTCTGTTGAAGCATATCTGATACTGCCCTAATGTACTTGTACTAAAACAGCTCAACTAAAGCTGCCAGTACCACTTTACGGTAACAAACTATGATCATATTCGTACATCCTGGAAGTGTTTTTTTTGTTTGTTTGTTTTTTGACTCAGGCAAGTACTGTCAATGCTGTGACAGATATGAAATAGTTGGAAAATTACGCCTTACCCTATTCACTCCTCAAAGACATTCATGTGCAACTCAATAATCCTATAAAAAGACCAGTCAGGCGTGTTGGCCTGCTGGAATGCTAGGAGCCTGTAGCTTGATACTCATATGGTACTTAGTGAGTATCCAAATTTACTTGTAATTGAATAAATCTATCAATACCTGCAACATACTATTGTAGTACTCTTCACAAATCTGAACTTTTCTCCTTCTTACACCTTAAAGTTTGACTGCCTCCAATCTGCTTGTTTGTTTCCACTGATAAACAGCTTCTGTCTCTGGCTTTTACTTTTTGGGACATAGCATATGGCTTTTAATTTGTGGAAATCAAACAGTAGCACAATCACATATGGATGGGGTGGAGATTTAAAGCTGCCCCCAAGAGTACATGTACTTTTACCTTTTCCTCTGGTTCTCCACCATATTTCTTCATCTGATGACATCTTTCTCAAGTGACCCTCTTGTGCAACTAATAACTGACAAAATGATGAATGTGGATATGAAACCCAACATTTGCCGCCCTGTATGTTCTCGGAAGGCTTTAACTATCTCTGTGATTTATAGACACTGTAAATTGACTGTCCTCTCACGCACCTACACACACTCAGGGAGAAATGATTGACAACATACTGTAAATCCAGCCTATGTAGGTTGTTCCATAATGTGGAGCCAGTATGTATGTGAGACAGGTGTACAAAAGTGTTTCCAGCGTGTAGACAAACACAAAACTTAAATTTAGTTAATTTTGTTGGTAAAGATTTAGTCACCATTCCAATTCACTGAAGGGGGATGATGATCCAAAGTAAAGCAACCAAAAATGAGTCATGATGGCAGTGACTGCTTACACTGAACCTTCACAACACTAAAATTAGTCCGGCAGCTGTTTTAAAAAGCTCTGCTCTCTCCTCCAGTTTCCTTCACTGTTCTGGGAAAAGATTGTTTCCCTCGATGGCATTTTGAGTGAAAACATCCCACGGGGGCCCCCAGAGATACCCTACTGTGCCCATAAGTGCCTTTAAGATGACATGAATTGAAAAAGGAATCTTTTAAAACCCCACTGTATTTGTTCATTGCTGTGTTTAAAGAAGAGAACAAGGGCTCAGAGCTACTCAGAGAAACCGCAGAGGAATGTAGTGTGTAAGGCAAAGTGTGTAATTTGATGGTTGCTGGTACGCAAGAATGAAAATGTACAGTTTAACTGGAGGGAGTTCGTTTCCAGATAATAGTAGTTCAATCAGTCATTCCTCACATCCTTTCCGACTGTGTGTGGGTGTGTACCTGTGGCCTTCTCAGGATTGTTGCACATGAAGCAGAGCCAACCTCCTTCATCCTCACTGTATCCAAACAGGTCGAAGAAACGCACTTCCTCCAGCTGGATCTGAAGGTTGTCCAGGTCCTGTGGACAAATGGAACGTACACAAATGAAAGCGCTATGTATGTATTTGAACTCCTCAGTGGGGCTGTTGTGGTCTACAGTGCTATATAGTCAGTCCACTAATACAACACAGGTGCACTAAAGACATATAAAGACATAAAAAGACAGACGGTGGTTGGTTGTGGCCCAGCGTGGCTTTGCTCACATGTTTTGCACTCATGCCTGCTGTTCATTTACACTTCCTTTTTCAGGTTTGAAGAGACATTTAAAGGTGTTTAAAGAATCTCAGCAGTGTTTTAAATGGTTTGCATACCGACGAAAAGACTGAGAATCAGGTACCGTATATACATAGCTTTTAGTGGAATGATCATTCAAAACATGTCTGTTCAGAACTGGATGCCTGCGGCTTGAAGGTTCCCAAGAATCACTCTTCCAACCAACTTCTCACTCAACGCTCCGTATCCCTGGTGTCCCGAGTAATACACCTACACTTATTCGGGTGTGAATGCTTGGGAAGTCATTGCTTGCAAAAACCCAGAACCCAGAAATTGGTTGAACTAACAAATGTAAAGCTGATTGAAGCTGCCAGCATTAAGCTGAAATTATTCAGCATCGGCCTTGGACTGCAATCCAGTATAAGGAGTTAGCATATGAACCATAGAGACTATGCGCAGCTACAGAAAAAACTATGTGACTGGAGTGACTTTGCCAAGGGCTAAATTATTATGGCTAGACGACTGAGTCGGAGCTCAGCAACAGACGAGCTACTGTAGCTCAGAAAACGCAATGCATCACGTTTTTTTAGGCTGTGTAGCTGCAAACAGGGTGCTCAATATGACCCCCTCCCCTCGGAGTAATGATACAATGTTGCCTGGTCTGAAGACTTATGTTTTCTTTCACAGATGGACAGGTGCATTTGAGTTGCTTACCTGGGGAACACATGGCACCAGGATGCACTATGGAGAAGACAAGCGGGTGGAGGAAGTGGGACGCTTTTAGCAAAGTTTGGCTGGGGGACCTGGGTTCTTTGGCACATACTACCTAACTTAACATTGTCGCAGACCATGTAAACAATTCAATGGAAACGGTAATCCCTGATGGCTGTGGCCTCTTGCAGTAGGAGAATGTGCCATTGTCACAAAACGAAAATGGTTTGAGGAACCCAATAAGTTCAAAGTGTTGACTTGGCCATAACTTTTCCCAGATCTCATTCCAGTCAAGACTTCAGGATGTGCTGTACAAACAAGGCCTTAAAGGACGTGTTTGCTAATGTGTCATATACCATTGTACACCTTCAGAGGGGCTAGTGGAGTCAATCTAGGTCAGGGATGATGGGATATGCCGGCAAAACCCATACAATATTATGCAATATATATATACAATATTATGACGTAGAAGCCTGAGACTAATTTGCTTTATAGGTAGATGATAATTATGGATCAGTGTGTGTACGTACGTGTACATTTACACACACCAATAAGTGGCCTTCAAATATAAGAAATAGCAACTTGCAGTCATGGGCTACTGCTTACTAAAAATATCAGTATTCAAATGTGCAACCAGACTCCCTTTAGAAATCTCTTAAGGCGTCATACACATGGAAAAAGTTATACTTCACTGTAAACACACACAAACACACTTTGGTAACACTAACACCCTTGAGAGATTGTCATTCCAATGATGCATTTACGAAATACGAGTAATATTTCTTACTACAAAAAGTTAGGCTCCAATCAAACATCCCCAAGGAACAGGATTTAAATGAATGTTAGGAAAACAAGTAGCTGTGATGGTTGAGCTACTTGTGTGTCAGGCCCTTTGACCTTTTACTCCTCAGCGTTTGATGTTAATGAGCAAGGATGTGAATGTGAAAGCTGTTTTTTGTGTGTGTTCCCATTTGGCCCAATGAAACTTGACCCCTCATTTCAATACACATGAAAAGCACTGATCATTAACAAGCACAACTGTTATTGAAAGAGCGGCAGCGCATTTAGATTCACCCTCACATCAGAGCGTTCTCAGTGTCGTTACGACTTAAATAACAGAGGTGAAAGGGCCTTGCCTGCGGATAGAGATTAAGCAGGGCCATGTGTTGCAGAGAGAGGAGCCATCTGTGGGTTTACACCAACATTATTATTCTCATTGGCTGCAGGAGACGGAGCGTCCTTCAGGAGACACATGTTGCAAAACAGAGGAAGAGTTGAAGACAGAAAGGTGAACAACACAAAAGTAAAAAACAGAACAGAGACTGTGAGAAAGAATGACATGAAAAAGAGTAAGTTAATGTTTCAGTGACTCATTATTGATGAGTGTGCCAATGGTATTTCTATGTTAAAATGATTTGAAGTTTTGCTGACAGTTTGCTCCCCAATTGCTTTTCAGTTCATGAACACTTAAATTTTAGAAGTTCTGTTTATACAGCATGGCATTCTTCAATGTTGGTGGTTAACTAGTTACACTAAAGGCAGATTTACAGTCAGTGTTGGTGTTTCTGTCAAGGTAAATGAAGGCTATGGGTCATTATTTTTGTAAAACAAACAGTATGTTGCCCCTGGGTGATGATGCTATACTTGGGAGGAATGCTGGCTATTTGAAAGGTTGGCTTGAAAACTTGGCTTCACTCCATGACCAAACAAAATCTTAGTCCAGTGTTTTGAGTGGTAAAATCAAAAGACTGCCACCAACAAGGCAAACACAGGCAAGAGCCAACATTTCTGATGGTTCCACACAATGTTTGACACTGTAATTAATGTCACAATTAATGCTAGTTGGTAGCTGACTGCTAGCCTGCTGGTCGGTTTTTCAGTCGGACTGGGCTTCTAAATGTGTTTTGCCTCAGATGTTGGAACAAGGATTGTTAACATCTTATCCTGTGTAATAATGCATTATATAACTTTTGGCCATGTGTGGACTGTGTGTCAATGTTTCTAGGATGCTAATGTTTGCTTCAAGTGTAAAAAGAAACAAACTTCACTCCTTGTTTGGATGCTCCTGGGTCCAAACAGAAATTGTCGGTGACCATAAGCTGCGTCTCTCTGCTTGGTGACAAGTTGCTACATGCATCTCTATATGTAATAAAAGATACTTGTACCTTACCATATGGTAAACTAAAATGGTCACGTCATTAAAGGTGAAACTGTATTCAGTATATTGATCAGTGTTATGTCTTAAGGGAAAATGCTCACCCTATGAAAACATAATGTATATAATTTCTGGCCCTGTAAATCTCTGCATGCAATTAAAGAATGTACAGTATAACAAAAAGCCAGTTTTTCTGATTTCTCCTTTAAAGCTAGCTTTACCTTGACAATCTACTACATACTCCAGATTCCCAAATACCAGCTCCCGGACCAATACCAGATCACAAAGCATTTAAAAGTTTGTACACTTGTTTATTAATAAGCACAGACAATAGCATGTCTGCTCCCAACGTTAGCTGGGATTTTTGAGAACCTCACAATGAATGTCCTTACCTAGCTTGACAAAATTACGGTTTTCGACAATGAACAAAAGCTACACTGAGGAATATGCTTGACAAGAGTAAAGATGCCTCGTGTGTTGCTGCTCTACAATCACACCTTATCAGGCCTGTCTTTTTGCTGAGAAACAAACCCACATAATGCTGTTAAGATAAAACTGTGCATGATGTGTCCAAACAAAATGGTATGATGTGTGTCACTAAACTAATACATTGAATAATATTGTATTTTAGCACGGAAACTATTTTAGACTTTTCGT
The DNA here is from genome assembly GCF_022458985.1 of Mugil cephalus. Lineage (NCBI taxonomy): Eukaryota > Metazoa > Chordata > Actinopteri > Mugiliformes > Mugilidae > Mugil > Mugil cephalus. Next base: position 24,413,678 of record NC_061778.1, read on the forward strand.
GACAATGAAACCCAAAAGCCAAGATAATTAAAATAGTTTCAACATTGTTTACCGATGAATAGCAAAGCTCCAAAAAGCAACAAAGAAAGACAATAAAAGACAATCCGTTAGACAGAGGTTGAGCAACAATGTGCAGGAGTGAACATGGAGCCCAGATCTGACGCGTAACAGAATGGAAAATGAATCACAGAGGAAACAAAAATGAGTAAGATAGCACAAAATAGCTTCCAGAGCCCATTAGTGGAAAACCTCTAACGACAATATGAGGACCTTAGAGGACAAATGGCTGGTATACGGTTTGAATGAGCCCTGGAGCGCTGTGTTTAGAATGACAAATCTGCAGTTGGGCAACAGACTGACGCCGACAAACACAAGCCCATATTTGATTCATTGGGACCAGAAAGGTGGATTCAATAAGAAAGAGAAACAATGGCTGGATTATATGAGTCTGAATTTAATCCGTCTATCCTCACGTGTCTTTCAACATGTGCCCCTTTCTCTCTCTGCACCTCTATGTCCCTCCACTGTCGTTAGATTATAATGATAATTTGATCAAGATGCAAGATTGTAACTACGCATGGCCGATTACATCCACAAGCAGGATACAACTGCAACAGTGAACAGATGTAGATGTGCTACTGAAACTGCAAAATATGTCTTTTTATGCAAGTTATTCATCTGTTTTAAAATTCAGTGAACTCATTGAATCATTTTGTAATTTTAATTCCAACTATTTTTGTCTTTCTGAGATGATAAAAAAGAGACATTCTTTTCATCATTTAAATTATTCTTAAACAAAAGCCAAACTAATTAAAATAGTTTAAGTACCTGACAATGAGGCAAAGCTGATCAAAGCTGAGTATGAGGGCAGATGTTGCAATGATGACTAATGAATAGACACTGTAACGTTGCATACAACAATTTGTTGTTTCTCTTCAACTACAAATTGTTGCAAAAGGAATAATACCAGTAACTGACAACTAACCAAACACTGGCTGAATGTGACAGGAAGTAACCCCTTTTTTCTCCCTTTGGTGGGGTGGGCCGCCCCATTATTTGATGTCTCCATATTCAAATCAGCTGTTTTCCATAGTCTCCCTCAGATTTTCTTACTCTGAGTTGAATCTACATTTAGAAAAGGCGAGATCTGGAAGATGAGATTTTATATAATGAAACTGCTGCAGTGGGAGGGTGAGGCAGGAAGAGGAGGAGAGAGGGGAGTGTAAGTGTTAGAGAAAGGTGAGTGGATGAGAAGTGGGAGTGTTTGGAAAGGGGATGGAGCAGAGATGGATTATGACATTAAACAAGGAACAGGCTTTCATCTTTAGATCTGTCTGGGCATAAATGTGGGAGCAAGGCAGGGGTTCTTCCATTAAAAGCTGCTTCAAACGAACACAGACAGACGTAACAACTCCTTCTCTTCTCTCTTTTCGTCCCTAAACATCTTTATCTAATCGACCTGGGCTCCTTAGCTTTATGTTATCTCTGAGTACCTCGTCTTCCACCCTCCTCTGCCTCCATAAGACTTTATCTGAAGCACAGTTGTATCAACAAACGCCCTTGCTCTGGGCAATCGGTGGAAGAAAAGGTGAAACAATACACATGAAGTATCTCCCCTTTCAGGCTTCCGCTCTGCTCATATCTCATGTCTCTCTTCCTCTTTCTCTTGCTCATGGCTCTTACCGTATCCTCTGAGAAATGACTCCACAGTCTGTTACCATCCCTCTCTCCATGCTTGCCAAGTTCACAAACTAATGTTCCCTCAAATGTTATCAGCCTCAGTTTTCATTTTCACGCAACTTTACTAAAGCCCTTTTAATCTTTTCATCGCCACATCCCGTTTTTGGCTCCTATCTTTGAATATCTTTCTCCGTTAATCATTCAGACTGATTTCATTATATAGATTCTTGTTATATTTCTCAGTGTTTTACTCCTCATCCTCACCATCCTTTTCATTTTCATTGACACATTAACACATTGAACATGCGTCTCTCTTAAATTGGTGAAGCTTCATGAAGCCCTTCAGCCTCCCTTTCAATCTGTGTCAGTACAGCTGTAATTGGTGAACTTTTCAGTCTCATGTATGTAGCAGCTGTCCTCTCTTCACATCACTTGATGGGGTGACAGTGACAAGTGTGGAGAAAAGAGGAAACACTGCGTATGGATGGAGAGAAAGGTTGTGACCCTCTTCCTTCCTCTTTCTAGTTAAATTCAATATTTACTTTGAAGGAAAAACACATTCTTTTCCCCCGACAGGTGCAAATTAGACAGGTTAAAATTAGACACCCAGACATCAATGTTGCTGATCACATGAGTGCATAAAAATGTGTTGGTTTGTGGCGCAGTGATCTCACTGCACAAACAGTTTATTTCAGCTGAGTCTACAGCTTAAACATGCAAATATAACATTGCAATTAGTCATTTCTTGAAACGCTCGCAAAACAAGCAAAAAACAGCTGTTACAAGTCTGTATATCGCAGTCTTTTTTTATTTACTAAAGTCAAAAGTGGCTAAAAGCTGAGGCTGTCTGTGAGAGCGAGTCAGTCGTGCACAAACTTTCCGTTAAAATATTCAGCTTCACGGTGGGAACAAACACATTTACAAGGCTACAAGTCATGCACAATTAAGGATGCTGCCGCGATCCAAGATGGCGCCGCGGAGGGTCGCCTCGGTGCTATGCTCTCTGGTACTTGTTGCTTTTTTACTTTTTAGTGCGGTTCTTTCTATTCCCTCTGCTATTAAATTAAGCAGGGAAGAACTACTGAACATAGGACCATCCAGTGCTGGACTTTATTCTATTCTTTTTTCACACGTTCTATTTTTATGCTTATAGTGTTGTTTATTTTCTTGTACCATTGAGCAAAGTGACCGGAGTCAAAGTCCTTGTATGTTGTTCACATAGCTGGACAATAAAGCTGATGCTGATTCTTTGAATGACAGGCGGTAGCCCTGACAGCTCACTAGCTGCAATAGCTCTACTCACGCTCCATTTGGTTGTTCATTACTGTCTCAGCCAGGAGCAAGGCGGAGTCAGGCACAGGGATGTCCAGATCAGCTACAGTGTGCTGTAGAAACACTCAAAACTATGGGTGAAGTCAGGGAGGGATCCTCCAACGTTATACCCCATCAGTAAGTTAAATGGCCAGTTGAGATCAGCCATAAAGGTACAGTATTTTTCTGGAGAGCGACACCCTATAGATGTCTCTCCTATGCACAGCAGATGTTTTATGTGTCACATGCATGAGTGTGCGTCTACTTCTTAGCTTAGATTTAAAAAAAACAAAAAAATCAGTATTCTCCAGGAGATCCTTGTGATTGCAACATCCTCTGAAGAGGAAAGTTGGTCAAAGTGTGTTAAAGAAAGAGACAGAGATAGTGCACCTCTACATGAACTGCATGAGTGGACAGCAACATTTGAATGCACACATGTTAGACTGACTCTTCGTGCACGTGTCCGTACATGTGCGACGGTTCGCTTGGGCTCCATATGGTAAACATAGCTGGCTGCAGCCACAACACGCGTTCAGAGACAGACAAGCGACAGCTGTATTTTCTTTGTTGCTCTAATTATTTCCCAACGACCACTTAGCTCGTCACATTATGATAGGACTTTCAAGGAACACCGCCCACATGCTCGCACTTACAAAAACACACTGAGACAGGCGCATATATTCGCTCACGTTCAGTCAGTCTTTCGCTCCGTGACTCAGTTTTTCACACGTGCGCACACAAATAGACACAGTAAAGATGAGGAGCCGGTGTGAGTGGAGGTCTTGTATACAGAAATGTCCATTTACTGGGCTGCCTATCTAAACAAAGTGGATGTTGATACTTTCCTAATGTGGAATTTCACTTTTTTTCTTTTTTACACAACCAATGACATCATCCTCTCTGCAGGAGACAGATGCAGACATGCCCACACCCACAACCCCACTCACACACACTGTGGTCCAGTACCTTCCTGTGTGGCGTGGCATGCTGTGTCATAGCGATGGAAAAGCTATGAGCGCCTTTAAGCTGCGTCTTCTCCCAAAGAGAAGCCAGTCTTTGGACACACTTGTCCCCGGTGCACAGAGGGACACTGGATTTACTCTAGTCACAGAGAGGGAAAACAAAATGAAAAGAGAACAACAACAAAAAAAGGATCAAAACAGAGACATGTGGGCACAAAGGAGGAAAAACATGTACCCAACACTTAAAATTCCAAAAATGTGCAACTGTGCAACATTAATGTTCTATTTCCATACTGCTGTAAACTGTTATTTCGATTTCATAAACCTACGTAGCATGTGACAGATAAGGGGGAGTCGTAAACCTGTAGCAGATAAATAGTAAAACAGTGTGGCAGTTAAATATAATGGACCAGCGGCTGAAAGCTTCAGCTTCTGTTCCTGGATTGTAAACTCGGTCAAACCCTCTTAAATACCGGCTGTTAAGATAAATGACTGCAACAAAAACAGTTGGGTGGAAATGTGGCATTTTCGTCCATCGGACAGGGCTGTAGATACCATTTCAATTTAATTCAATTCAGTTTTATTTATATAGTGCCAATAACAATACAAATCGTCTCAAGACGCTTCACAAAAACCAGCCTGCAACCTCCAGAGCAAGCCTGAGGGCGATGGTGGCAAGGAAAAACTCCCTTTTAACAGGAAGAAACCTTGAGCAGAACCCAGGAACCATGTGGGGTCCTTCACGGGAGGATGTGGTGCGGGGGTTTACCTGTAGATGTAGCAGCATGACGTGAATCCAAAGGTGAGGCTGTCGGCTGGTCAGGTTGAAACTGGACTTGGCGTACAGACAGTAGTGACCCTTCAATGGACAGGAGAACGACAGCTTGGCCACACAACCTCGATTTGAATCTGCATCACTCACACAAACAAAAGACGATAAATTAGGACATATTATGAGACACTCCAAAGTGGCTCTCTGATTGTTTCTCTGTGCACATATGGACTTGTGCAACCATGGGAACATATTTACAAAGTGAATCATAACATTGTTCGGCATAAAGTGTCTTCCCTCCCCACCACTGTCTCCCACAAAGTCCCACCTCTCAGCCAAAAAGGAAAAACTAGACAAGGGGCAACTATTGCCACACGTCAAATAGAAATCACGGGCTGCAACAGAAAGATGAACGAAAACAAACCATTGTTTTTTCTGGCTATTTCTTTTGCCTGTGTGGTAAGCACGTAGAAGTTAATTCTGCAACACGGTTTGTGGCAAATGAGTTTCTTTCTTGGAACTCTGCAGTTGCCCAGAAAATGAAAACAACCATAAAATGGCTGTGTCCGTTGTCTGCTGGAGCCAAATTAGTATAACAGCAGATACTCATATATTCATTCATTCAGCTGTCGCTGGGTGAGAGGCAGGGTACACCCTGGACACGTCTCCAGTCTATCACAGAGCTAACGCAGAGAGACAAACAACCTCTTGCCTCTCTGAGCGTGTCTTTGGACGGTGGGAGGAAACCAGATTACACATCAGACCCAGAAAGAACATGTAAACTCCACCCAGAAAGGACCACACCTCTGCGCTGCCAAGATACTTACATATACAGTATATATATATATACATATAAATAAATCAGAATTAAAATTCCTCATGTTACCATCTCAATCAGAACAGACTGACCTGAAAGGATTTCGTCAACAATCAGTAAAACTAGAAAATACTGGTACCTAAGTATGATGTAAACACTCGTAATCATGTGTTTCTGGGTAAGATAAACACATTCTTTCTGTGCCTATTTACCCCATGTGGGGTAAACATCACGTGACATGACCAGGGGCAGAAAAGGACGAGTTGTTAAAATGAGTTGTTTGAAAAGACAACAAATGCAGTATCAGCTGTTGAAAACGTGGCTCTGATTTGTTCATGTTCTTTAACTGAATGAATTCATTGTCATCAACAAATACTTCATTTTCTTTTCTATTTCTAACAGTGGCCAGAGTCACTTCTAGCATGTTCAAGTTTTATTTAGGGGTCCGAAAGGGTCAGTGAGAATCTCTGATGATTTCAATAGGTCAAATGGCCAGATAAAAGTTGATTGTTGGTCCAATAAGAAAATGTGTATTTCTGCATGCTTGCACACTATACAACTAGCAGTGTGTACAGAATACACTCTTTGACCTTAGAGCCTCAATTCTGAGCTCTGCACATAGTTGGCCCTGAAACCTATCGGACATATGACACATATGGCTCCAGGATCTGCTGGATTCTTTTAAATACATCCATGTTGTGAACATCCCCTATTTGTTATTCACAGTAAAAGTCTTGGCAATCTAAACAACTGCAGATATTCTGAGTAGATGCTGAAAGTGATGAATAGAAGTCTGTTTATCAGGGTATTCTTCACAATCTTCACTTTCCTCATCTTGTTACTGCGTGAACCGAATACTTCATATAGTGTCCTTGTTTTGCATTGTTCACTCAGGTTTTGACAGTTTGAGCGTGTGTGTGTTTATATACTTCTTCACTCCTCAGCGTGTGTGCATATGTGATAGATTTTTTATTTTTTTTTTATGCGTGTGTGCTATTGTTTGGATTCAGCATTCATCTGGCGCTTCCTCGCCCTCTGAGATGGAGGGTCAGTGGCTCACGTGAAGGTCAGCCAGCAGCACAGTGACATCATCCAGATGAGACCACTTGTGACATCATATCCTACGAGACCTGGCCTTGATTTTCATTAAGACAGCGAATGCAAAGCACCAATTATGTGATGAGGACCGGAGCGTGTGTTTGTGTCTCTTTTCAGATTTAATCAATTAACCAGAGGCCAGAGGAGGAGTTTGTTATGTTTTATATTCCTGTCTCCTGTATTTAGTGTGTGCACTTGCGTGTAATTGTGGAGCAACAACATCCCCTTTTGTCAACCTATAACTCATAACCTCCAGTGCCATAGTGTTTTAGTTCATACAAAGAATACATAGAACAATGTCACTGTCTTGCGTTAACCCTTGCGTTTTTATGGTTGTACAAATGCACTGATGCATAATATATATTGACGTGCGCATGTGAATGCCTGCACACACTCGCAATTTGCAGATGTCATTGAGACATGATTGCCATGCACCGATGCCTAAATGTGCTTGGAAAATGTGTGTCTGTCTATATGCACGCCGTGTTTTTAATTCTTTATATCACATCAAGCTAAGACTTGTCATTCCACGGGGGCCTGGTTTAAGTTAAAACATCAGTTCGATATGAAACAGGTGATGACAAGCGCCACTAAATGATGGCAGTGAAGCTGAAAAATGAAAATATCACATCCCTATGCATGAGAAGAAGAAGTGGAGAAATGTGAAAATGGATTACGGAGTTTTAGAAAATGGATTAGATTAGTTAGAGATGTAGGTGGTTTCTAATTTCATAGTGTTTTTTGTTTTCTTCACATGAACTGCTTGAACCCTCTGTCTGTGTGCACTGCTGGTACTGTATTCTTGCACGCACACAAAGCTACTCTCATATAGCTGATACAGTATATGACCGATCAGGCGTAACATTATGACCACCTTCTTAATATAGTGTAGGTCTACCTTGTGTCTCCAAAACAGTTGTGACTCATCAGAGACTGGACATGGTCCTTCTGAGGGTGTCCTGTGGTGTCTGGCAACAGAATGTTGTTAGTGGGGTCTTTGGGTCCTGTGGGTTGAGGGGAGGGGCCTCTGTGGATCATCTCACAGGTACTTGATCAGTTTGTCTGTATGCCATTCATCTGGTTCTACTCGTGAGTTTTGCTCATGACATTCATTTCTTTCTGGTTTTCTTTCTTTCCACTAACTCGTCAGTCATTTCAGACCCAACCACTCACACCTGACCTTCCCCACCCACGTCCCTAATCAACTCCCTCTGTATTTATCCCCCCAGCTCACCAGACACCAGTTACCAGATTGCCTTTGAGCTGCCTGTCATTGCTGGCCAATGTTAATGCATGTTTCTCCTTGCCCTTCTGCTCAGTTGCCTCCTTCTTGTAACCTCTACGAGAATTTTTTTATCCATAGAACTTTTGCTTGGTAACTTTTATGTCATGCTTTTGGGTCCTTTAAACCTGTGCTGTGACGGTTTAGTACTGATTGTAATTCAACACAATGACCCTGCCCACCTTAAAACAATTATCTGCTTCTCCGCCTTGATTCATTTTTCCATTTGACAAATTAGATTCTTGACATCTGCCTCCTGGAGTTTGGCTCATGGTCTTTACATTACAGTATATTCAATACGTTCACAGGTTTCTGCAGTTGAATTAAGGTACATCAGCAACAAGTATTGTTATGGACCCTGTCCTCCTGTCACTAAACATTTGAAAGAATTGCGTCTGTATCTGAAAATCACACAATATTCTGCTGAAACTGTGCTGCGTAAAACTTCAGCTGTTAAAGGAAATCATTTTAACAGAACATTACATTATACAAACATTAAAATTGAAAGATCTCCATCTTCAGATGCAATAAAAAGGCTTGGGAGAGACAGCCAGAGGAATTACAGAAACCCTAACGTAGACTAGACTAGAGCAGAATATCACCAACTTGATCCTCTGAGGCCTGGTTTACTGTCATCATTTATAAAACATTGGTCAAATGATGTAACATGTTGAAAACAATTCTAATCCTTTTTAAGATGATGTACTTCTAAAGCTGAATTGCAACAATTTACTGTCATCGACACGTTTCTCTTCTGAGTCTGTTTATTCATTCAAGGTGGGTTGAACTATTGTCAACCTTGGAGGAGCTTAGGAGAAGAACGCCTGCAGCAAATAAAGGATGCTTTTTTTCCTTTTCATTTGCCTGTGTGCTTTTTCTTCTGACTTTTAAAGCCAAAACAATGTCAAAGACTGCTTAAAAGTGTCATTTAGAAAGGATTAAAAGGGGATATTAGGAACAAGGTATTTGCTGTGAACCCTGAATGGTAGGTTGATGAATTATTGGACACAAAAAACACAGCTGCTAGCACACATACAGTATAAAGAGTCCAGACAGGATGGACATTACATGAGGATATTCATGGCTGTAACTAATAGTTCGGGTGGGGGCATCCCACTATGTCCTGGTCAAGATAAAAATCAGTGATCAGCAGACACAACATTAAAACTCCCCGTAGAGAAATAAATCCCTGTCTGTTTAGGGCTTAAGAAACACTGATCAGCCATCTAGTCACTGCTGTGCATGGATGCATCTGAATATGTGTGGGTGTTCATTGTGTGAAAGATAGAGCAGGGTGGAACGAGAAGGGGGAAAAGTTGTGTATTCAGACCACACCATTAATCAGACCCCGCCACCGCCTCACCGGCTGGGACTGATTAATCTCATTCAAGTTCACCAGGTTAAGTAAATCCTCCCCTCTGTGGATACTAATGTATCAATGAAATAGGGCTTTATCAGTTTGGACACTGGCAGATAAATATGAGTGCAGCCTGTCTTCTTTAATTTGAGTAAATTCACATGTGGGGAGGATTTCAGAATTAAAACCATTTATGTACACAGCCCCCTGTTTTCAGAGGCTCAAAAGTGATTGTAAAGATTTTTTTGTGAAAGTCTAAGCTCAACTTTCAATTCTTGAGGATTATCAGTTGATAAACCTGCTTGCATTTGTGCCTTAAGTCTTTTCTTGGAAGGCGTGGATGATGATATGCCAACCTCCTGGAGTGTTCTTCATTTGGATGAGATTATCCACTACTGGTGTCTTCAGTGGACATACAGTCCTTTCATATGTTGCAGAGCTCACAAGTACGTTCTTTTTCTCAGAATGTACCAAAGTATTGATTTGGCCTCTACTAATGTTCCTTTCATTTCTCTGGTGAGTTTGTTTGTTTCTTCAGTCAATGGATGGCATATTTACCTGATGCCTTACAGAAAGAAGACTGGGTTTGAATCCTGGGGTCTTTCTGGGTGGAGTTTGCATGTTCTCCCTGTGTCTACGTGGGTTCTCTCTGGGTACTCCAGCTTCCTCCCACTATCCAAAGACATACTTGTTAGATTCATTGGTGATTCTACATTGGTCGTAGGTGTGAGTGTGAATGGTTCTCTGTCTCTCTCTGTGTCACCCTGTAATAGACTGGAGACCTGTCCAGGGTGTACTCTGCTTCTCACCTAATGACAGCTGGAATATTCTCCAGTTCCTGCCCTGGAGAGAACAAGTGGTTATAGAAGATGACTGAATGAGTGTCACACTTGGATAATCTACTTAATTGATGAAGAAACAGTGAAGGAATACCCAACACCAGTTACCTAGATGTTGAAAAAGTGAAAGTGAAAGATAGATAACCACACACACATATAGTTGGACCTACCCAGTTCTGTTATTGAATATTGAATACCAAAAAGTATTTCTACTATTGATGTTTACATTACCTTCTATCACACACTGCTCTGGTATGGGGATCTGCTGCATCATGTCTTTACAGAACTCTCTGATCGTCTCCATGTTGTCTCTTAGATGGATGAAGAGTCTGTCAGCTTCCCCCTGCTGCCCCTTCTCTCCGTCCTTTTCTCTGCTTTCACCTTTCTCTGGCTCTGTGACCTCTCGGCCTAGTGGAGCGGTGACGGGCAGCGAGCTCTCACTGGTCGGTTTCCTCTCTGTAGACTCTTCCTGGTTTTCTGAGTGCTGATTAGGCAAAGTATTTGAAAAGGCATTGTCCGTGCTTAGCTCCGCCCCCTCGCAGTCCTCCCCGGTGTCCGAGTTGATGGAGCGTGAACGCACAGCATGGAGTGCCAGGCTCTTTGACCTAAGAGAGACCACGGAATGTGAAAAATGAAAAGTCAAAAAGTGTAGGCCTAAATTATTTACACTCTTTCTGCTTCTTCTGCATCAACATTTGCAGTTTTTTAGGTTTTAATGGGATTTTAGTTTTTCTGCTTGGAAGCCACTAAATTACAACCAAATTCTTTGCATAGACACTGGTCTTTTGCAAACGTCTACCATGAAGTATGTTTAATCATTTTAATATATCATACATAGCATGACTATTGGTTTTCAAGCTCTGGCTTTAAGCTCGATTGAGACCTTAGACTTAAGTTTTATAGCTACCAGACCAGTGTAGCTAAGGCAAGGGTTTTATGATCACAACATTATTAAACTGGAAATACTGCACCAATGCATGAACAGCTAGCAGCATGGAGCTTCAAATAAATAAATAATTGAAATAAAAATTATAATTGATATTATATTGATCCCTGTGGGGGAAATTATGTTCCTGCAGTTTGACCCATCCATTTAAATATTTAAATATGTATTTTTTAAAATTGAATGAAACATTTTTTTTTTTTAAATTTTACAGGTAATAGTGTTATATGCTTCATAGAATATGTACTACCCAGTACATCTATTGTTTTAAATATTTATTATATTATTCATTAGCTTTTATTTTGTTGAATCCATCCAAGCATGGAGTTTTATTTAACTTGTTGACATAAAGACAAATGAAAGGCAGATTTTATTCATTTATTTATTTATTTTACTAATAGGTAGCAGATGAAGAGATATCCTCAGCAGCAGCAGCAGCAGCACAGATGATGCAGGGAATCGATCCCTGGCCTCCTAGCTGTCAGGTGGTACTGGTGTCCATCGAGATAACGATACGAGCTCAAATCCTGACCTGTTTGTAGGCGTCCTCCTGCTCCATTGGTCTCTGTCTAGTGGATTCCCTCAAACAGCCAGGGACAGGAGGTGTCCCTAGATGTAAGTAACCAACCCCTCCACTGCTCTCTGACTAGCAGCAATCAGTAGGTGAAGGGGAGGGGAAGTAGGTAACCTCCTGCATGAGCTCTGTGTTAGATTTGTCTAGGAAGGTAAGATAAGATTTAATAAAGGGTCTTGCAGTGCAAAATATAAAAAATAGAACAAGGTAAAACAATAGAAATGCTAGATAGATACTTGCAGAAATAAAATATATAACAGTAAATATGTATAAAACATATTTACCGATGATGATGTAGATGTTGAGCTTTAAGACACCAGTTCTGTGGGGCTGGCTGTAGGCTTGTGCAAAGCTCTGCCTATTGCTGTGAAGAACTTCCTGATGACGCCAGGTTCATTGTCTCTTCAGGCGCTTCTTAACAGAAGACACGGTGATGTCTTCTATTGGTGGATACCCTGAGACCATACGAATTCACAGAAATGATTTGGAGCAGTGCAATGTTATGCAGATGTCTCTGAAAATGGCCTTGCCCATGTCCTTCAACTTGTCTGGTTGATGTGAAGACGCTCACTCTCGACTTCATCCCAGATCTCGGTGAACAGCCGCCGGTGGATGGTATGTAGGGAATCTGCAGCGGAGGACGTCATCTTGGACTTTTCAAGGGCCCGTGAAATGAGCTTCTCTGCAACACTGCTCACAAATATTTTTTCCTTTGCTCTCAGATCCTGTTTGTCCTCAAAGGCAAAGGAGGGCATCGAATCAGTGTCTGGAGGCACAGGGACGTCCACAGACCTCTGTAATGTCGTCTGGCTCAGGTCTGGCTCTGGTATCACTTCCAAACTCTCTGGGACGTCACTTTGAAGAAGAAGAAGTTTGAAATTAATTTCGAATAAGAAGACAAAAAATACGTAATATAAAATAAAACAAAACATTTAAGTATAAGATATATAATACGTATTCGAAGAGGTGTGGAAAGAAGTATAACTTATAAACTCCCGCCCCTTCTCCTAGTCTAAATATGTCTAGACACGATGCCTGATACTCAGATAAATATGAATAGATAAATAGGTTTCATGCGTTGAACTAGGTGAATCTAATTTAAGTATTCACATAATACAATAATATTCAATATATATTCCTATACACGTACATACAACAACACACATACAAATATACATGTACATACACAGACACATACCTGTGCATACATACGTACTCATAATATATGCGTAATATAAACATACACATACGTACAGTACGTACACCTGTACACATACAAAATCATACGAAAAACAAAAAGAAGAAGAACCATTTATAAATAAAAATAAATGCAATATCCTCATAACACTTAGTGCTACCCAACACCTCCTTCATCCCTGTACCTCTTGAAAATAATGTCTTTGTACCTCTTTTTTTTTTAACTATATTTTTTTGGGCTTTTAGCCTTTAATTGAAAGCACAGTGGAGAGAGACAGGAAATGGGGAGGCAGAGAGGGGGGGAATGACACAGGAAGGGTCGCTCAGTGTGGGAGTCAAACTTGGGCCGCCTGCAGCGAGGACTGTGGCCTTGACAGATGGGGCGGGTGCTCTATTCGCTGAGCTAAACTTCCTTCTGTAAGTTTTGTAAATTATCCCCATAACAGAAAATATTTGTGTAAAATGAAACATTTTTTCCTACTTTTTGTAGACTCCAGATCTTCTTGACTCCAGATCTTCTTGGTCTTCTTCAGCGAGTCTCGGTGTGGAAGTGACCAGGCTCAGATGGAGACGCTGATGTTTGCACATCAGTCAGCATTTCAATGGTGCGATTAACCATTTCCTTAACCAGTGTTAGGAATGCAGTGCTGTACTGTCCATATGGCTTTGGGTGAGTGCTAGCAAAGAGGACATGCTGCTGCTCCTCAAAGAGTCCAAGATCTCACAAAAGACCTCATCTAGAACAACCAGAACTTGAGGAAAAGTCTGAGGTGGTGCCTCTCCCAAACTGGATGGCAGGTACTCCCAAGCCTTAACTCCTCTTCTCTTCTCCTCTGCCACCGTTGGTTGGGTAATGGGCATCAAGTCCATCAAGTCCATTAGCAGCTCCACTAGCATGAACCTAGATCGATCGATAGATAGATCGATAGATCGATAGATCGATAGATCGATAGATAGATAGATAGATAGATAGATAGATAGATAGATAGATAGATAGATAGATACTTTATTCATCACAAACTAGGAAATTTCACAGTTGAAATCAACACTCAACACCACACATTATAAAGGAACACATAATATACTATATACACAATATTTACAAGAATTAAGTAAGCAAAGTAAGTAAGCATAAGTACCTGGTCTTGCTGTCAGGGTTTCCTGTGAGCAAAAAGGCCCACTGCTTGGGTTCAATAATCCCGAAGTAATAACCGCAACGTGGTAAATTATGTCCACTCCAGTCAGAAGAGTCTCTTCTTCCTGTGGACTGTTTGTTTGGTCTATGGCAGTGGTTGTCTTCGTTGCCATCACTCAAACATGGATTGCGTTTTGAAAATATCTTTTCAGAGCAAGGTTTAGTAATCACGAACTGCCTTCTCAGTGAAATGAAAACGAGCTGAATGTGAAATGATTCTGTGAGCTATTTACACCCTTCAGAATGCACACGTACCATAGGACTGTGACACTCATCAAGAAGTCACAGTTTCCAACCTTTTATTGAAATGTTTTGTCATACGAACATCTTAAAATCCAATCTTTTAAAACTGCACTTTAGAAAAGTGTAGATTTTATGAATAAGACCGTATTGAAAAAAGGTTTTACTTCATTGGCTTGTACTGGTTGGAAACACAGCTGTAGTATTTACCAGAAAATGTTCATATCACTTACTGATTAGAAATTCATGTTGTTTAGTCTCATAAGTCTGTGCACTGGAAAGCAGTGTCGCAGCAACACTTGTTAACATTTACTCAATCGAGTCATTGTTGATTCCTTGAAACGCAACAGATAAGGACGCAGTGAATCCCAGATTCTCGCCACCAACCGAGAATCCGAGCCACAGTTAACGCTGACGTTGTCTGATCATTTTAAAGTTGGAAAGCCGACAGACGTTCTCTGATGAGATGTTGTGCGTAAATGATGTTGCTCTTACAGCGAGATGTTTATATAACGTTTTCATTTTAACACTGTGTTGATTTTATTAGGTCTCTGTTTGCCTCGCAGTGGGAGACAAGATAACTGAACGACAAACATAAGCTAAAGAAGACTCATCTCCTGTGTTTTTTATCCTTATTAGTACATCTCAGAGAGCCACTTTTGTGTTTTCTTTCCCTGGAGTTTCCAGCTTCTTCTGTTTTTTTTTTTTTTGTTTTTTTTTGTTTTGTTCTGTTTTTTTTTGTTGTTGTTTTTTTTTTTTGTTTTTTTCCTGTAGAGTTTTTAATAAACTAATATGACTGACTTTCACACAAGCCTCTTAGTCTCTTGCATTCTGTGTCCAACCCCCGGCTGGACAGCCATCACAGTATTATTAGACAGCGACTACTGCACCAATGCATAAGCAGCTAACAGCATGGAGCTTCTGTCTGGCTGAGAGTGATCCTTAACAGCTCAGCAGGTAACACAATACACAAATGTGCTGACTAAAGTACCTACATTTCACACTCCAGGGAGCCTGCCCCCACTTGAATCACCTTGTTGCACACAGACATAGTACAGACACACAGGGAGCCGGTAACTGGGATGTGAAAGCCTATGTCTCCTTTATGTGTGTGTGTGTGTGTGTGTGTGTGTGTGTGTGTGTGTGTGTGTGTGTGTGTGTGTGTGTGTGTGTGTCTAAACTCAAAATTAGTTTAGTGCACATACAACATTTTTATCGGTAGGTCTGTCAATTATTCCATCAATTTAACGAATAACTGGATAAGAAGTACTTTCATGTTGTTCAAGAGCAAAACAAACACAGAAGAAATAAGCCTTTCTTAAAATTAACATCTACCTGCTTTCCTTGTTAAAAATCACATTTTTATTGCACTGGCAGTGGTTAAAGTTAAATGCACCAACAAATAAAATTTTTACCCCAAACAGGTTTGGTCATGACGTGCTCATAGCTGTCGCTTCATGTGCGGCTACCAGTGGCAGTGTAACGTTAAACACTAGGTTGTGGTGGCACAACACTACTGGCACAGAAGCTAGCAATGGATAGCTGCCGTTTTGTTTATTTACTGCGGCTAACAGTAGCCTTGTGGCTAGCGACATGACATAAGGTGCATTGGGAGCTTGGGGCGCTCTCTGGTCTTTCAAAACATCGTTTGTGCCTCTGAATTTCCGCCTGTATAAGTTCTGGTGCTCTAAGAGACAATTTACGAACGCACCTATAATAGCCCAGTTTTTATGTCGCCGGTTCATCCTTGGTCTTTAATAAACAAATAAATCCACACACTTTTTCAGTGTTTTTGGACTCAAACTCAAAATTTAGCTCAAAAATACCTTCAAATTTTAAGACGTCATAAAGTTGTGATAAGTCTTTTTTAATAGTTTTTAAGGGTCTTAACTACCCCAAAATTCAAGACCCTGTGGATACTCTGGATGAGGTCAATGTTCTTGCAAAGTACTTAAATCTTTGATAGTAAAAAGGAAGATGGCGTCAGCGCGTGACTGACAGAGCATGACAAGAAAATCATTAGTTAACTTATCCAATTACTTTCCTTTCTCAAAATGATGGGTGGATGGCTACAGTTCCAACATGGTTCATTGTGGATACCCTTGATTTAACCTCTCTCTGTGTATATCCCTATAGAGACAAATACTGTATTTGGCATAATTCTGCGTCTGTGTAAATGGTCTTGCTCTTATATAGCGCTTTTCTACCTACTCAAAGGTACTCAAAGCGCTTTTACAGTCAGAGACACATCCACCCATTCACTCACACAAGCACACACACATTCACACACCAGCGCCAGTTACACTGGGAGCAACTGGGGGTTCATTGTCTTGCTCAAGGACACTTCGGCATATGGCACACTCGGGGGATCGAACCGCTAACCCTTCGGTTCATGGACAACCCGCTCTACCTACTTAGTCTCACCTCTGTCTTGTTATCCCTCTGCCCTCTTGTGTATATAAAGTTCTGCCTTTCCCTTTGCTCCTTGTTGTGTTATTTTAGTCTCCATGTTTCTGTTTCCATGCCAAGTTTTTGTCATTGTCAAGTTCATGTCTTCCTGTAGTTTTTTGGCTTTTGTTTTGGATTTCCCTGCCCTGTCCACAACACCTTTTGTTCCCATTTATTGTTTTCAATAAATACCTTTTGCCTCGATCCCATACCTCTTTGCCTACTGTCCTGCACTGGGGTCCTATCAGAACTTGGCCCTCTGACAGTTTTAAGTTGGCTAACTCTCTAAACTACAACAACATAAATTGCATGTAACAAGGTTAAGACATTGTGTCTATCTGAATAGTATAATAAAACAACAAAATGCCGCCTGATGTCAGTGTGGCTCTTGAAACCCACCACAGTAACAGAGTTGACTCTCAGAGTCACGTTACCGTTACATACTAACGGACCTGTTGAATCTCATTTCGCGTCTCTCCTCCCTGACGGCTTGGCTCAGGCTGTAGCGTCGTTGGGGGGCAGGAGACTCCTCCTCCAACTCCTCTTCTTCCCCTGCTTCCCCCATTTTCTCCTCGAAGGTTTGGATTTTCACCTGCAGACGCTGCTCCGAGGCCCCTCCTCCTCCTCCTCCACCTCCACCTGGAGGAGATGCACAGGAAGGCAGGCAAGCCTCATCGACCCTGAAACACAAACACAGATTAAAGGGTTGAATTGCAGATATGTAAAATGATGCATGACGGACGTATTAAGAGAAATATTACGCAGCTTAAGTCTCTTCCTCCCTTTCTTTCTGGCCACTTTTATGTCATTTCTTTTTGCTTTCTTGGGATGACTGGCTTGATCTCAGCGTCTCAAAACCACACCCCACTCCCCCTTTATTTCTGTCCTTTCTTCTTCTTCCAATAATACTCTTCAAACATGCTACTTGTTTGATGAAAGAGGCCTTCCAAATGCCCTATTGTAGGTTTGTTTTTTTTCTGTCTTCACACTCTGCTCTTTCACTAATAAACCACCCTGACTTTCTCAATCCCCTTATCTTTCTCCAAGCCCCCAAGCAAAGGCTTTGGAAGCCTCCGGTCCTGCACACGATGTTTCACTTAAGACAGAGATGTGCGTGTCACTCCCACGCTACAGCCAGATGAGTCAAATTATGTACATTAAATAGCAAACGCGTACACATGCACAATCACTGTACATATACACGAAGGCATGCACATGATGCCCTCACATGTTGTGAATCTATACTGCTTTAAGAAGCACCTATTGTAAATATAGCATATAGTACACAAAGAAGTAACTGGAGGACAAAGAGAATGCACAGGCAACCTGTATTTGATTTACAATCAATGTATCACCATTTGATGTATGGACTCTGTATTTGTGGATACAGCTTGTAGTTAAGGTATTAACTGTGAGTGAGTTTGGGCAGTTGTCACCACTCAGACATGCATGAATCAAGTAAATAATTTGCAGTGAGAAACATGGTGTCTTAACTTGGAGACAGAGGCCTTTGTTAAATGATGCATCAACAAACACTTGAACCTCGAAATCGGTAAAAAACGATGAGATTGTGAGGGACTACAAGAGGAAAAGGAGACTCGTGGTTTTCATCCAAGTAGAGGAAGTGAACAGGGCGGACTCCTACTGAACATTTGTTTACAATTTTGTCATGATGAGCGTTTGAATTCTTGAATTACGGCCAACAACGTCTTTTGTGAGGTCAGAGTGGCCTTTGGCCACTAAATCAGTTCATCTCTACATCCATGTGAATATATGTGCCTGATATGAGGAAATTCCCCTTTTGGGTGGACAACCTAAAAACATAATTTGGGCCAAAGTTGTAATAGATGCATAATAATTCTATAAATACAGTTGTCACAGGAACGTAAGCTTCGTCTCAGTCCCAGTTGACCTTTGGTGCTGCAGAACCCAAATGTCGTTCTTGAAGCCCCATACAAACTTTAGGGATATCATACTGTACAGTCAACAGAAGAGACTAGACAGAGACTATACTGCAGCAGTTTTAACTGAGCTCAATCTTTAGTTTCTTGTTTTTTTTCTGTATTGGTTGAAACAAGCCCCACAGTGAAATTCCAGGGGACTGTCACCAGACTCACATTCTGATAAGAACTAAGTCTAGCTACAACGGCCTATCAACCTGTCCTTCCCAACCTGCAGTGTGTGGCTGCTTTCTCCTCCAGTCGTCTTCCCAGGAGTCTGGCTATGGCAGTGAATGAGTTGCTCATCCTGTAGATGTCTTTACCACAGCCCCCCAGTAAAGATGGGTAGCGGTCAGTCAGAGCTCTGATCTCCAGCAGCAGCGTGTGGTGAAAGCTGTGCTCCATGCTGCTCAGAAGGGACACCAGGTAGACCAATGAGCTGTGAGCATGAGACTGGAGAAAGCAGACAACAAAGGGAAAATTGACAGAGAATAAGACGGCCGGGGAGTCATTATATCAAAAAATACACTTTAATGGTTATGTTGTAATGTTGTGGCCGTCTAAGAGCATAGAAAACAGGACCTGTATTGTGTCGTGGGAAGTTGTTTCACAGTTGTGAAAGAATGCTTCACCGCATATGTTTTGGTGAAGAAACAATGAATTTAATTTTACTCGATACACATTATTTTTGCACTTTTAGGCTGTTTGTGGAGTTTGGTGTCTTTTGTTTCTAAATCACGACAAACAACAATAAAACACATGCGCTTGGCATTCCGCAAGCGTCAGGAATATAAACCTCTTTTCCCAAGTGAAATTTCTTTCCCACTGGCTTTTGTAATAACAGCCACATTTCATCATTCCCTGTCTGCTTTTAGTACACACCAAAAGCAGAGCACATTCAGCCTGCTCAATACTACCACTGAGTCCCTCTTCATAAGGTGCATAACCTAGAGTATTATTATTAGTTATTCATATGGCTAATCTTAATGATAATGGTAGATTACATAAAGGAAATAAAAAAAGTAAAAATGCGTATTGTATTTGAGGATATGAATTCTAAAGGATTCTGGTGTATGTTGGTACTACCGAAGTGTTGAAAGCAAAAACATTATTCCAGGAGAACATTTTATAGAAGTAGATTTTTCAACTATGACATCACAATGACACATTTTTCAGTGTTTAGCAATGTTAAAAAAAGAGACAATAAATAATGTCATCTAAAAGCTGACCAGTGAATGGAAAAACTATGTTTATGTCTGTAGTTTCTTCCTTTAACAAATTATTTAGCAAACACAGGCGCATGTTAAAGTGGTGTAAATCAATCAGCAGAGAAACAGGACCGACATGATTGAGTAGAAACAAGGAACAAAGCCACTTATCTCCATCTGTGGACAAAAACAGAAAATTATTTTTAGTCCTAAAGGATGAAAAAAATGAAGGCTGCATGAACTGAAAAATGAGAACATTAAAACCACGTCTTTGTTCCGCTGAGAGACGAACTGATTGATGGAGGGACAAAAAGACGGACAGAGCCAACCTGTGCTTACCTCTGTCAAACACACCTAGTAAATAGTACAGAAGAATGCAGTTACAGCATGGCTCAGACATGCTTCACAAGCAGTCTCTGTAGGATACTAAATTCATATGCAGCTCCTAAGACTACCAGAACAGCTTTAGATCTCCATACTGATACTGTCATGACATGCCAAGCAGGTGTTTGGGAGCTTTTGAGGTTCAATGCAGAAATCGATGAGGAGCATGTCTGGAGTTCATGCTGCTGACTTTATGAGGCCACGTGCTACCTCTGAGCCACAGTTCAGGCTTGTCTTGTCAATATGCTTTTATATCTGAAAGAGTTACAACAATAATTCAAAATACTGAAGCACACACAGAGCTCACATCATATATAGTTTGAAACTGAGACATTTTACAGTATTAAAAGCCTGTGGGGGCATACAAAGCTCTCTTTAATCATCAGATTATTCATATTGCATTATGTTTCATTATTTGGAAAAACAAAAGATGATAAGAAAAAGATTACTGTTTACTGTTTTTAATCAGCAGTTTTTATCTTCTCCAAGAATTACAGCAGTAAATCAGTAATTTGTATCTCATTCACGCACAAACACATCATCTGAGAAAGACACACCTTGGCCGATTCATGTGCATTGCTCACTATTATCATCATTTTAACCTCAATGAGAGCCAAGCATCTCTGGCTGCAGCACATCTGTTGGTGTGTTAAGACTTTAAATAGTGTCAGACTCTAAAAAAACAAAAAAGAAAGAAAACACTGCGTCGGTCCAGTGAGGAGCCAAATCCTTCCTCTGCTGTCTACCCATTTATTCCCTCATTTGTTTACTTGGTCGCTTGGTTTCTCCTGATTGTTCATCAGGACACTGATCTCTCTGCTTCCTCTGGAGCTGCAGCCTGGCAAAGCTCCACTGCTTCTACAGTATTTGTGCATGAGTGTGTCATTTCTGTCCCAGAGAGCAATAATGACGTGTGACAGCCAGTTGTATACCATGGGAGAGATTATTTACATGTTGAAAGTTAAATTTCTAAGGAAATTGAGCAGATGTGAGGGATTACAGTCAACCCATATTTCAGCAGAAATGATTACCTCAGTACAAAAACAACAAAAAATAAATAAATACAGTACTATGCTAAAGTGTTGAAGGTTTCTTTTCATCAATTAACAAAATGCAGTGAATGAACAGAAGAAAAATCTAAATCAAATCTTGGGTGTCCACGCTTTGCCTTCAAAACAGTATCAGCCCACACAGTATTTGAAGGAACTCTGCTGGTAGGTTGTTCCAAACATCTTGGAGAACTAACTACTGATCTTCTGTGGATGTAGGCATCCTCCAATCCTTCTGTCTCTTCATGCAATCCCAGACACACTCCATAATGTTAAGGGGGGCCATGCCATCACTTCCAGGATTTCTTGTTCTTCTTTGCACTGTAGTTCTTAATGACCTTGGCTGTATGTTTGGGGTCTTTATCATGGTGAGGGCCAATCATATGTCTCCCTGATGGTATTGATGATGGATAAGTATCTACCTGTATTTCTCCGCATTGAGGACACCATTAATCCTGACCAAATCCCTCCCCCATTTGCAGAAATGTAGCCCCAAACTTTCAAGGAACCTCCACCATGCTTCACCGTTGCCTGACTCATCAGTCCAGAGCACCTGCTGCCATTTTTCTGCACCCAGTTCCAATGTTTTCTACATAGTAGAGTCTCTTGGCCTTGTTTCCATGTCAGACGGATGGATTTTTGGCTGCAACTCTTCCATTAAGATCACCTCCGGCCAGACTTCTCCAGACAGTAGATGGTGTCCCACTGATTTCTGCCGGTTCTGAGCTGATGACTCTGTTGGACATCTTCAGTTTTTGAAGGGAAATAAGCTTGATGTGTTTTTCATCTGTTGCATCTGAAGTTTCCTTCTGTCTTGGCCGACCACTGTGTCTACGATCCTACAAAATCCCTGCCTTTGTACAAGTGCACCTATAAGAAGCACCCATAGAAGGAGTGTCTACAATATTTCCCTAATGAGAATAAAAATGCCTTTTGTAACCATCTTAATCAGAAAAGATTGGTTCGATCAGAAGGAATTTTTAATCAAATAGGTGGGGTGGTGTAAAGGAGTTACAGAATAGGTTTCTGAACGTCTCCATGGCGGCAACCTCGAAACAACAAATAGTTCCAGCAAGCATTTGAAAAGATTATTTATGCAGCGTCTCTTTTCTATAGGAGGCAGGGGCAGTGGCTCTGTTCATTGTTGGAGGAGCAGATTCAGGACCAAAAGGTCACTAGTTTGAACCCCCTCTACAGCCAAGGCTGTCAAAAATGAGTGTAAGTCTGAATCAACAGCGCTCTCAATTGATCTCAGGAGTGACTCAAACTGATTTATCATTCTCAGAGGGTGTATTTTCTTCAGAATTGTTGGATGGAACAGCAGACTACTGTCTATAGAGGTTTCTTTCACTGGTTATATATTCTGATCTAACAGGCAACGAATCCAGAAACACATTATAGACTAACTCCCTGCAGGAGTTAAAGAAAGCCAGAGAAACTGTTGTGCAATCAAGAACAAATGCAACCCAGGGCAAAAGTGTGTGTGTGTTGCGGTGTTTGTACGTCTAGGGCACCAATACGAACCCACAGGAGGTACTCTCCACTGCCATCACCAGGAGGCCTCTGCAGGGGCATTTCTCAGAAAACGTGGGTTATTTTCCAAATGGCTCCAGTGTGAAGAAAGACAGGACTTTGAGGTCCGACAAACAGTGTGTCTGAGTGTGTGTATTTGTGTGCATGCGCTGATGTCGAGTGTGTAGGGTTTTTTTTGACAAGAAGGTTGAGGAAGGAAAGGAGCTTTCAGAGGAAACATTGCCCTAGAGTAATAGTAAACTTTATTATGGTTTCCATCTTGTGATTTCTGTGTGCGTGTCTGTCTGTCTGTCTATCTGTGTGTATGTGTCTGCATCTGTGCATGTGTGGAGGGGGAGAGCTTCATGTAGAGACAGTCGTGATGTATATTCACGTTTTACTAATTTTCCCCAATTGCTGTTAAATGGTCTTTAAATGCACCCAGAGGAAAAGAGAAAGAGGCAGCCCTCACTTGTCTTGCAGTCATTTTCATCCCTCTGTACAAACACATCATGCTCTGACTGCATATGTTTCATTACAGTGCTGCATGGACACCAGTGTGTTACTGAATCCTTCTGAACAACACAAAATGGTATGCTGCTTGTTTTGACTTCC
Source organism: Mugil cephalus (assembly GCF_022458985.1). Taxonomy (NCBI): domain Eukaryota; kingdom Metazoa; phylum Chordata; class Actinopteri; order Mugiliformes; family Mugilidae; genus Mugil; species Mugil cephalus. The sequence continues at coordinate 24,437,101 of NC_061778.1, forward strand.
AGTGTCCATTGCAGTCGTGATGATATGTAGCAACTATTATCATCAACAAAACTATCTGAAACATTTCCTATTTATGCCTCTCAGATCAACAAGATATCAGCCATCCTAGGGAGGCTGTACTTCCAATGTATGTCCACAATGACAATGCCAATATACTAATTTTAATTACTGTACTACATTATTCTATACAGCACCTATACACCAATATCTGGCCTTGGAGTGACATAAAATATTGTTGTCAATGGTATTTAGAGTTTGCCATTTCCTGGAAATTTATTTTAAAATGTTGATGACCCATCCTGCATCCAGCGGCGTACGCTAATTTTTCTATCCAATAAAACGCAATCAAACTTTCACGTTCATTTCTACCCATTCATCTCCTTCACCAGAAGCACTACTGGTTTTGGCTGTCCTCTCCAACGTGTATGAGTGGCCATTGACACTGTCCACTCAGACCAGTATGGGCAGCCTCTTCAGCTCTGTCTTCACAAGAAACACATGAAAATGCTAAAACCAATAGCACTTTCACGCTAACAGCTTCATGGGGGCATGTTCATGTTTGTAGCTAAAGTTAATGAACCTCAAAATTATAGCAGTAAAAAACACTTTATGTTTATTATATTTCATACTGTGATCTTGTGACAGAACAATCACGAATAAGAACACATCACCTGCATACCATGAAACATTTTCATAGTCATTTCATAGTGATCCATTCAATTCAGTTCAGTTCAATTCAATTTTATTTATATTGTGCCGATAACAGTAGAAATTGTCTCAAGACGCTTCACAAAAACCAGCCTGCAACCTGAGGGCGACGGTGGCAAGGAAAAACTCCCATCACTACATGTATGAATCTGAAACACCCCCACCATCACAGCCTTCAAATCCTGTCCATCACTCAGCAGCGATGTAGTTTGCTCCATTTCCCAGGTTAATAAACCTGTAATGACCAACTCAAGTGTTATTGGCAGGGGTCTCAAATCGGAGCCACCTATTAGCCGACACAACACTTTTTGCCTCAAGAGAAGTGCTATTAGCAGAAAATGAGCAGCCAAATCTGTTGGGGCAGCCAAGAGTTTAACCCATGGTTTTGCCAAAATGAGGCACATGGGACAGATTTAATCTCCTTCAGAACGAATGTTGGTGTGTTAGACTGTCAATTAACGTGAAATGATTTAACAGATGTTGCCACTTTGGCGGTATTCTTGGTGCAGATACAACTGAATACAGACTTGAATAAGTCCATGCACTGCTCATATTAAAGGAAAAGACATTTTTCTCACACATGCCGCACTCCAATATTGTTCCTTTTCTGAGGGATCCATTTTCCCCTCAAATATAGTTGCTTTTTTCATTTTTGGCACATAGAACAAGGCGCACTTAAATGTTTATATATTTATGTTTCTACCATTAGGATACGTCTTTAAATGCTGCTCTTTTTCTGCTCTTTCAAATATTTTCCCCTGCCAGGACTGCAGTTTCTGAGCTTTCAGTGGTGAGGGCATATGTTTGTTTAGGACAGACACTTCCATTGATGTAGGTGTTAGAGAGCGGTCAGGACCTCCAGATTTGCTGTTCTGTCCGGTGTGAGAGTCTGTTTTATACTTGGCAGCATAACAGAGAACAAGTCATGTGCGTGTGAATGTGCAGCCCATTCTTCCGTACTCATTAAAGTAATCACTCTTGCCTGTTTCAGTGTGTGTGTCTGTGCATGGGCACCAACTGCTTGGCTGACATCCAGAGTAAGATTCCCATACATGTTTTTGCTTGCTATAAATGGCCAGTGCCCCGAGTTTCAAAGACATCTATTTCATTTTTGCGTCACATTACTTCACATCCTGGTGGATTTAATTTAATTTTTAACAAATCTGCATTCATGAATTTATGATGTCACATGTGCATATAAATGCACATGACCCAGTGACAATGTTTCCAGGGACAATATATCTTCGATTAACAAGAAATCATTCTTAGGGACATTAGGGCTTCCAACTTAACTGTGGTGCATGAAAATAAAGTCAGTGATTGCAGTGAGCTACCATGCAAGGCCATGATCTGGTTCAACTGGACTTGGAAAACACAAGACACAACCTACCTGCTGAGCCATAGTCACCCGACATGCCCTACATAGGTCTACAAAACTGACATTCTTTCAAATCGTTCTGCTGACTTTGAGTGAATTTGACATTGTACGTACTGTATAAACTGAATCACAAACTGCTACGGAAAGTCACACATTTGTATGTCAAGTGCAAGTCAATTCTGCCATGTTGTGTGTTGTTTTACCTCACTGATGATGCCCACAGCTCCATGGATTTTCGCCACGTGACCCAGAAAAGTCGGACACTGCTGCCCCACGATCCTCAGCGCTGGCAGAAAGGTGACCAACGAGGAAGGGCTGGCCTGTGACACGTCCACAAGCGCACCCAATACAGCCTCTGTCAGCGACTGGTCACCTAGATAGGTGATCAGTGTAGGCACCTGAGGACTCAACATCTACACAGACGAGAAGAAAGAATGATACAGTCACTGAGAGTGGGAAGGAGGAAGTAAAGTCATTAACAAAAACACTGGATGCATTTAATGAAGGAATGAGCTTGGAACAAGATGAAGAGATTAGTGACTAATAATCAACAAATGCTTTAGTGTGGGAGTGTCTGGACCAACTGAGTGAAAGAACAGTTTCTCCTCATTACTGGTCACACTGGACTGCACTAGGCTGGACCGGAAAACAGTGAGCCAGTCCTTCTGCGGCAACTGTATGAGCCACTTGCTCTGAATAAATATGTCAATATCAAACAGTATCTGAGTCACAGGATGACAAGCTGCAGAAAAAGTTTCTTATCACTGTTGTTTTTAATTGTTTTGTTACTGCATCAGTTCCAGTAAGATGTGGGACATTTGGTGAGTGCTGCGATCAACGCAGCTATAATCAGAGCAGAAATATTTTGGAGCGTCTGTGTGGGGGCAGGGAGGGGTGCGGAATAGAATAACTCCAGATGGCTGGTCTTCTTTCTTCGCTGAGTAAGACCATTGAAGTTTTACCAGCATATGCTCTGTTTTCTGGTATTTTATGTGGTACTTCCCAATCATGTTCTTTGCTCCAAAATAGTCAGGATTAAGGGAATTCCTCCTATCATACGTGTACTCCACATGCACGGGTCATATTGCTCAATTCTCTTTGTGTCTTAGTGGATTTTCCTACTATATTTCAATGTGAGCTGCTTACAGGATATAGTGGAGCTGAATCGTAAAAGCTATGACTAAGTTTGACTCAGGGGCCAAAGTCAGTCGTACATTGCCATATAACAAAACAAACAGTTGGTTTATATTATATTTTCTCTACTCAATTATCATTTTAAACAATAGTATACAACACAGGTAGAAAACTGCTTGTTTTACGTGCCACTAAGATGTGACTTCTTGAAATAGTGACTACAAGGCTGGCAAAGTTAGTGTAAATGAAAAGTTGAAAGCAATACTGAAGTCTAAATTTACATTAAGGTTTCTTAGGTGACAGTGGCCTAAGTGGGATAACTGAAATATGAGGCCCATAAGTTACACATAAAAATAACACATGTTAAAGTGAATAGGTTTATTAACCCACAGTTGTTAATGTTAACATAAACTGAGAATTACCTCCTCACAATTAGATACCCCAAGCTGCAGTTTACATTCATGACTGTTCAGACTCATTGTGAATGTAAATTGTTTTAGAAGATGATTATGACGCTACAGTCAAGCAGTCCTTTTAGACATTTTATGTGAAGCTTTGTGATAATTAGAGTGTGGTTTTTGAGTTATGGCCAGAAAGGCTTTTTGTTTGGTTGACAAAGGTCAAGGGTCGCTGTAACACAATTCTTATCAGTTTACATTTGAATCCAAGTTGTCAAATTGTGTTCATTTAATTTTAAGAAATTCCTTATAGACAGCCCCAAGGTATAATGTCACCAGCCACGTTTGTCAGTGCGGAACTTTAATTCAGTGCAAATACTCACTAGTGGATGTTGCTCAGCGACCATCTGAATGAGTCTGATCAGGTGTTGCTGCTCCGGAGATTCCAGCTGTGACATCATTGCAGTGAGGTTGCCTAGGTGATGGTGGATGGTGTCTGGTTGTCTGGGGTAGACTGACGGCAGCACCCGCAACAGCATGTGGTTACCTGCAGAGAAAAAGTTACAAAGATGCTTTCAATAAGCGACAAAGAAGAATTTGAAACTTTGTTCACACTCATGTTCACCACACTCATATAAAAATGTTACCTTAGGAATTAATAACACAAATAATATCCAAGTAGAGTATATCCATTCTAGTACATGGCTAAAAACCAGAACAGGAGCTGTGACTGGACAGTAGGGCACCCCATCTTTTTTTGTTTTTTTCACCCCATCTGTAGCTACTGTTAGGAAGAGGTTTTTATGTGGGTGTTAAGCTCTGTAAAATATCCATTGGAGGATTTGAATAATTCTTTTAGTTTTTACATTTGTTTTCTCGTTGTCTTTGGATACTACTGGTGGCCAATGTCTGTTGTGATAAACATTCCCTTGCCCAGCTGTCTGTAATGTATCTGTGATATTATCTTTAAACACCCAAGATAACCACAAGAAGAAAACTTTCTTCGTTTGATGTAGATATTCCATCACTGATGCTGACACGTGTAAAAACTAAAGGTCAGGGTTCATGCATGACTGGACATAAAGGCATTTGCAAATCAGCACGCAGCCCAACAAACCCCACAGCATTACCCAACAGCTCTCCGATGGACCTTTAAAACATCTTTAAGTGATTCACTGAACAAAGACTGTTGTTTTCAAATGGTAAGCAAGTGGTGAGCTTAGCTTAGTATAAATACTGAAAACACAAAGAAACAGCTTGTCTGACTTTGGCCAAAGGTAACAAAATCAGTCTACTCATATTGCAAAGCTTATTCAACCCGTATTTCCAATTACTTTGATGAGCAAAAGTCTAAAATTTAGATTTACAGAAGCAGACTAAGTTTACTACTTTTTGCCTTGTACTGCTCTAAACCACTAAAATCTTCTGGTAGCAACTGGATTATTTTGGGGCTGTGGCATGAGAAATATATGTGCCTCTTGTATGTTTTCCATTTCAAATGTGGAATGAGTGAAACAAGCTCATTGTGAAAAGACATTATGCATTGCAAGCTCTCATTGCCATTACAGCTCTCTATTTTAAACAAAAAATATCATCAGTGACACCAGCACTTCATCACCGGACTCTACAACCCTGTGATCAACATGGTGGAAACACAGATCCAAATAGTAGACGATGTTTCCTTGAGGGTCAATTAACTGTTCCAGTTGCTATTCTGGGAAAAAATGCTAAATTAAAATCCTGAAGTGAAACTGAGCAGAAACAGAAAAACACAAGCTTGGTGAACTGAAGCAGCACACACATAAAAACCCATAAATTGTAAACTCTTCTCTCACATGGTGTTCCCCAGGGGTTAATTCTTGGTCCTTGTTTATTTTCTATTATAAGCTTGCCTGAGCCAGGTAATCCCTAGACATAACTGTCATTTTCAGTGTTGTGAGGATAACACACAACTTTATGTGGCATCTAGTAATGCACACTTTTTAACCATGTTTTTTTAACCATGCTTGTTAACTGTTTATTTATTTACTGTATGTATATCTCCTATACACTCAAATCAAATAAATCGAGCTGCATTCAGTTTTTGAATAAAAGAATACATGTTTGACGGGGTAATTTGATCCATGGCTACAAAGAGATCAGCAGAAACGACTCACTGTTCTGAACTGTTGAGTGAGAAGACAGAGGGCAAAACATTTAGGAGATGGTGACTGCCTCTGTTGTAGCTTACACTGTACTACATCAAATACACATCCACACCATACACTTTCAACACAAATCACAATAAAAACAGACATATACGGCTCATGTCCAGAAAGGGAGAGCTGGTAACAACCATAAAGCTGATGCTGTAGGGTTTACAGGTCTGTTCGGAGGAATGTTAAAAGGCTGGAGGAGACGAGAGTCTAAACAGAAACACACTGTGGAAGATTTACTGAGCTCACTGGTTTGAGTACATCCACCCCTTATACTATACACTCACACACATACAGTTATCTGGTATAACATTATGACCGCCTTCCGAATATTGTGTAGATCTCCCTTGTGCCTCTAAAAGCAGTTGTGACTCATCAGTGAATGGACATGGGCCTTGTACACGTCTATTGTGAGATCCAATGTGGCTGGACTTAATGAACTCTAATGAAGAAACACTAAATATTCAGCACTTAGTGAGGCTCCTGCCATAGAGCCCCACTCTGCAACTTCACAACATGTGCATGTGTACGTGCGTACGTGTGTGCGTGTGTGAGTGCAAGTTGTGAAGTTGCAGAGTAGGGCTCTATGTGAGTGCAACATCCGACCTTCATACCTTCATTCCACCAAACACCCAACAAGTCATTGTGACTTAATCTCACTAAGATATCTTGTAGTGACCTTTGGTTCTTTTAACAAAGGCATCATTTTCCTGGACAAAGAGAGGACAATGGCTTTTCTTTTAGAGTGCAGCTTTTCCAAATGTCACATTACAATCCCAAAAAAGAGACACTTTAATCCAGCTGTTGGCCTTCTTAAAGTAATGTTTCTTATTTGTCATTTTTATATTAAAATAACTCAAAGAGGACACTTAAACGGTCAGTAAAGGGAAAAATGCCTTTCAATGAAAAAACTATACATTTTAAAGTATGACTAGCAGCCAAGAGACCAGAGAGTCGTGACTTTCTGAATTAAACATTTAATTTTACTCCAAAGTTAAACCGACCTTTTTAGGCACCTTTTCTGCCCCCTGACAGACAGAGTTCAAGCTTGTGAACTGTGCCTGGAATTAAGTTGTTAAGTGAGTAACTTATGAATAACTTAGCTGTTACACCTCACATAAACATTACAGTCTTAGCCAGAAATTTTCATCTTACCCACAAAACATCTGACCTGTTATGCGAGTGAGGTTACTGTACAGGATAAAACCGCAGAGATCTGCACAAATGATATTCAGATCAGGTGTGATTCTGGAGAGCTTTACAACTTAAATGTGTTTTCTGCAGCTTACAACTTTCATTCCATGTATGCATGTACTATGAAAAGCCGTATAACATGCAGCTTGTATAACCTCAGGTGGAGACAAGAGACAAACCTCTCCCAGAAAGCCTATATCTTTGAGACTCTGTGTTGCATGAACAAATCCCCTCCTGCAACGCAGTAAAAACTATTTAAAATATTCTTGTCTATATGGAACGTGACAGCCCTGATCCCTGGAAGGGATCCCGTTACCAGAGTCCAAAGAAATACTTGGAGAGGTTTTAAATTAATTGGACACATGAGTCAAAATGTTTTATGCATAAAAAATACTTTATATGGAAATCGTACATGTGCACTGGAACTGCAGAGCAGATGTATATGGTTCTATATATAGATCAAATTGATGACTTCTTTGTGTGTGGATGACAGCATGTCACAACCATTCTGACTCATTTTAACGTTATCCTGTATCATCATTATAGACTATGAGGTGCATCAGTAAAATTTTCAGACTACGATGAGTCCCAAACACACAATCAACTCAGCAATTCTTTTTACTGAGTCAGCACTAACTAGATGCAGCTGGAGATGTATGCAACACATCTGTGTGCCTGATATCACAGACTGCCTCAGTGTGCAGCTATGTCAGTAAGTCATACAAGAATTCAGCGAGGGTAATTTGCCATTTTGTCAAAAAAGAAAAAAAAAAACATGAGCATTTTTCTGACTCGGAGGCACTGATTTGTGTTTTAAAAGTATTTGAGAAGGCACAGTTTCAAATTAAGTAAATATTGTGTATAGTTGCATACTGTACACACTGGTCTGTCAGGTGAGCATGTGTGATGTGTAACAACTGCGTCAATTCCTACCTCAGATGGCAGCTATAAGGTAAAATATGCAAGCATGTACAGAACACAGGAACACCTGCCTTTTTCTCTCTTCTCTTTGTAACATCTGTCAGCCTCATATTTTACCTCTCTACAGTAAGGCATGCAGATTTTTATTAAATAACCAGCCCAGCCTCGTGGAACAGTGAAACAGTCATAGAATTCCATCAAATAATTTGTGCCCATGTACTTGAACTATATACAGCATTTACATATGTACTGTATTGTTGTGTACATATGTACTTATGTGTACTGCAGTACTAGCAGTAGAAATACCAATAGAAGTAGAGTAGTGTTGCGTGCTGACAGTATGCCACATTTCTGGGCATGCCCTCTCAATGATGTACAGCCTAACCCTACCCTTTCACGCTTTTCTTTTTGTACTGATTCGTTGTCTTGCTTTCAGTTCTAGGAATATATTGTGTCTTGGGCAGAAATAAATTCCTTCAGCAAATGGGTCTGGCACAAAAGAATAATGTGCATCAGGTGATTGAATTCCACGACTGTTTTCAGACTCAGGTGAGACCGGTGGGAATTCTGTATTTCTTCACCAACAAATTGTTTCTATTCCCAGTTCAGTCAGCGTTGTTAAAGCTGCCACTATGAGTTACCTCTAATTTGTCAAACTGTGGCAGAGATGGCAAAAACTTGTCCATGGGAGATGCAAAAGCGTTTTGATATTTATGTCAGGACTGGCATCTATTTGTTTGAACTGCACACGTCACTATGGTACACCAGATCACAATTCATGCTTTCGTCAGATTTTCTCCATTGTCTCAGCTTTTTGAGTTATGGGACACGTTCCTGTATTTTCTTTCAAGCCGTTCCACGTTTTTAGAACTGTTAAAATTGTGGACTAACCACACAGACAGTGTGTTTACACGGTCTTAGGAAATAGCGTTTATTGTTACCAGTGAAGGCAGGCGGGTAAACATGAGCATGCTGAGGATTGTGGAAGAACAATTTCATACAAGGCTGACAGAGCCATAATATGGCACATATGGCACCTTCTTACAATGCTTTGTGGTCAGTTTCTGCGTAATGTAGGGTAGGTTCTGCATACTTCACCCACCAAGGCATGGACTCCATTAGACCTCCATTAGATTACACTAGACAGCTCTACACTACTCTGCTGTGGTACCTAACACCAAGACATTAGTGGCAGATCCTTTAAGTCCTTCGAGTCCTGTGAGTGGAGCCTGCATGGATCAGTGCATCCCACATATTGGAATGGATTTAGATATAGGAATTTTGGAGGTCAAGTGAACACCTTGACCTCGTGGTTGTTTTCCTCAAACTTGTGTCAGGGCACTGAAGGCTACTGCCACCATTTCTATTAAAGGGAGTACCTGGACTGCAACAGTGGTTGGTGACGCCCACATAAATGGCAAGACCCAGCATCTCCTAGAACACTGCTGTTCAAAGCATCACAATGCTGATCAGTCCATGTTCAATCAATCTGAATTCACTGCAGTCAAGCAGTCATAACTGAAATCTCTGTCAGCCCAAGGGCTCCCCCACTCCCACCCTGATCTAGTGACTGTGGTCTATGTTGTTGCTTTGCATGGCAGTCTAACCACCAAAATATTTATTATGACAAGCTCTTTGTACTCCATTACATTTTGTACTCCACTTCCAAATCATCTATCCTTATTGAAATATGACTACTGCAACAATGACCCCGTGACCCTAGTGAGGATAAATGGTAGTAGGAGATGAGACATGTACTTTTTTTTTTTTTTTTTACTCAGCTTATTCCTTTCATTCTTTCATCTGTGACATATATAAAAGTATGACTTCTTGGTGCTGGCAATGCTCTTTTCTTTTTCTGCTGGCTCACTGTGAGAAGTGATTGGGGTACTCACTTTCTTATGTATGAATGCCAAGCAAATCAGTGCCGCTGATGGAAATATAAAACACATCGATTCTTGAGCATTAGAGGATTTGTTTATCTGAGGAGGCCCTACTAGTCGGCAGCAGAAAAGAAAACTGGACAGCTGGCAAACAGGTGTGCAGGAATGAAATTACTGAAATCAACGTGTTAAATTTCACACACTCCTTATTACAAATCTTTAATTAATGCAATGCACAAATATTTAGTTTTATTGACAACCGAGAGAAAACTGAAGCACCTTTTCCTTTCTCCCACGCACCTCCCACTGTCTGTCTGAGTGCAGCTGTCTGGATGAAAAGACTGTTTCACAGAGATAACAAGTGAACGAGTGTTTGTTTCAGTAGGTATTCGAGAGAGGGAAAACAGACACAATAAAAGGGAGACAGATAGTGGTGCAGGATGAGAGTAGGCATACCCTAAAGTTCCATAAGGAAGTTGTTATTTCCATTCCACTGAAAATACACTAACAAGCACTCACACACACAAACGCAACCATTTAGGAAGCTCACACATCATGTGGATGCACACACTTACATAAGGCTGGCAAATAATTCCATTATTTGCTTCAGAAAGTCAAGCAGGAGAACAATAAACCCATTTAGAAACCTCTTGTGTCTGGGTTGCATTCAGACTTACCTCCCACACACATACATAATCTCTGCATGGGGCAAAAATCAGGGAAGTTTGTCTTCTCTGCCTCCTCCCCCCCTTCTAGTAACTCTCCTTTTCTCTCTGTGAGTCGCAGGAGCTGCAGTTAGATCTGATTACGACATCCAGGCTACCTCCAACGACGCATTACTCATTGCCTCACTAGCGGGCCCTCACATTGCTATACTTACGAGAACTACATGCTTTCACAAGGGTGGAAACTTAGAGGAATTTTCAATCATTTCTTCATTTCCTCAAAAACATCTCTATGTGTTTGACTGATATGATTTGTGGTAATAACTGTGCAATAAGTTTACAAAAAACATTATTTAGAAGTGAGATCTTTGGTTGGTCAGTGTAAGGTCTACCTTTATGGTGAATGGTTATTCCAGTTCATTGCAGCTCAATTGCCATTTCTGCTTTGGTTTTGATATTGTCATTGTTAAAGTAAATGTCGAAAATCTGGACCTTGTTTGTAGATGGCGGCAGGATCAGAAGGAATTACATGAATTGCAAGTCACTTGATGAAATATACTGTATCAACATATGCTGTAGAAACCTGAAATGGCTTTGGCTCATTTGAAAACGATGGCTTTTCTGTGTGCACATTTTTATCTTACAATAAAGAGGTTAAGATACATCTGTTTGTTTACATCATGTCAATATGAAAACCTGCAGTTCCTTAAAAGACCACTTGAGGCTGGCTGCAAAAGAGAGTCAGCCCCCATAGACCTCTTTGTTAATATGCACAACTTCACAGCAGGTGAGTTGAGATATAAGCATAGCTTGTCATGCCTGGTAAACCTCCAGGTGAGCTGCCCCAACCACCTGGCCCCTTTCAACGCCGAGGAGCAGTGACCCTACACCAAATGCTTCACAGTTTTCCAGCAGAGCACCGTGGCCTCAAATTTGGGGGTGCTGACTCTCATTACGGACGCTTCACACTCAGCTGTAAACTGTCCCAGAGCATGCTGGTCTGACGAAGCTGACTGAAACTGCAAAAGACGTAATTCTGATGATTCCATGCCAGACAAGATTGTTACCCTGGTATTGTGTTGAGATCCTACCCATGAAAACCATAAACACATCAACTTGCCAAGGAATGCCATGTTTACAGCTAAGTGTAAAAAAAGCACCTCCTTCATCTCTAAAGATAAAAGGGTTGAAGTTATGTATAATTAAGAGGGAGGTTGTATTGAATGACACATGGACGCCATCACAGGCTGTCAACGTTAGACCCAGGCATCCTCATTTCCACTTGCGCTCCACAGCTTGACCAGTTAAAGTGGCCAAGATGGCGAAAACAAGGCCACACTGAACCTGAAAACAACTCTTCAGGAAACCCATCCATTTTTATATGCAGTTGACCATCCAACTCTGTCAGAGTGAAGACGTCCCTGTCTTCCCAGATCATCATAATAGCTACCTTGTGAAGTTCATATGACTGACAGAATGAGGTACAAAAGTAATAGTGACCTTGCGATAAACTGTCTTTATCTTTTAAGACTAAATGAAGCTTAGGGCTGAGATTAAGTATTGTAGGGAGACAGTCTCTTTCCCTGGATGGAGTACCCTCTACATCACTGGGCTTCGTGCCCAAGGATTGCTCAGCATTTAGGCAGAGAGAAAGAGAGAGAGAAAGAGAGAGAGAGAGGTGGGGAGTCATTAGGGAGGAGGGACAAATACAGTATGAAAGAGGGGTTGAAAAGGAGAGTGGTAGACCTGCCGCTCTGTATAAAGTGAGGCAGCAGAGGCAAACAAAACACAAACAGAGCAAACCTGACTGCAACTGGTCTTCTCAACAGACACACACACACACACACACATTTCTCTCAGTTTCACACAGCAGCAGCAGCAGCATGTTTCTCTGGAGGCTCCCTCAGGCAGTGTGTGTGCTGTCGGCGTGCGTGTGCTTAGCTCTCGCCTATGAGGATAATATCGAGGTCAGCTACGATGACACCTACTACAATGAAATCACAGATGGAGACACACCAGAACGTAAGTGTTAGATTGTGTGTGTGTGTGTGTGTGTGTGTGTGTGTGTGTGTGTGTGTGTGTGTGTGTGTGGGCTGGAACTAAAGATGTATCTGATTGAGAATCTCAAATGGCTGTGGCTGCAATTTAATTAAATTCTGGAGCATGAAACTGTTTTCTTATTGGACTGTGGGAGAGGTGAGATCAGGACACTGATGTAAACGTACAGTCTGTCATTACAGGGGGAGCAACAACAGGCAACACAATTAGTTAAGCATCAATAAATCACCAAAAATTAACTGACAAAGATGTTTTTTTTTTCCTCTTTCACTGACCATAAATTTCATGATACATTTTCCGATTCATGGTCTGCAAAAAGAAGTGAAGAAAGAAAAGTAGGATGTTCAGTGGAAAGTTAAGGTGGTGTCTTTAAATGAATATGTGTAGTGATTTGCTGATTTACATGTATGACAATGATGAGGTTGCCGCTGTTCTGTAAGAAGTTCCTGGCTCACATGTGGCTGCACATGGTTATGCTCAGTGTGATCAGGTTATCGTGTACTTTTTGGACAGAGAAGAAGTCCTGCTACAATACACAGGGCATTGGCAGAGACACAGTTTATGTGTGAGATGAGCAGCATCAAATAATATGCTGAGTCAGTTGATTAACTACCGCACGTATTACGGCATGAATGACTGATCACCGTCTGCAGAAAAACTATTATGAAATTCTTCTGTCAGCTGTTTCTACAAGCATCAAAGTTTCCCTCTTTGCCAGAGAGAGGAATGTGCTCAAGTGTGTACATGAAAAAGGGGAAAGCGTGAGTGCATGCATGTGTTTTTTGTGCGTTCTGCTGAGGCTTTTACAGCTCTCATTTTGCATTTGTTTGTTGTTTTTAACCTGGCAGGAGGTGTAATTGCAGTACAGTTGTTAACAGGCAGGAAACTGGGCACAGACGGCGTTGTGATTAATCGTGGGTTGAGGCAGAAATTAGAGCAAACAGATCGCTGAACCTGACCCACTCAAATCATTGAATTTCTGAGTAGAATCTCAATTAATGAGACAGGTTGTGGCACAGTCATTTTGAAAACAAACGGCAGGTTGACAAATTACATACAGAAGACATAAGATTTTCTTAACACTCCTGTGACTATTGGAAGCTTGTTATTTAATTATCCATGTATGTACTGTATAGGGCATGGCGTTAAATTGTGTCTTTTAAAATAACAGTCTCTTAAAAATAAGCAGAACCAAGAAAGTGGATTATGCTCTATTTACTCCCACTTCCATCATAGCAGTTGTCAGACCTACTCTTTTGGAGTGGTAAGTCAGAGGTAACCGAGTGCATGAACCTTCTGTCTAATTTACTTTGAACTCTGGGGACAGGAAGCCAAAACAAATCATGCAGCCCTGTAATAATGCTCCTCTGGGATACGCTTGCAGGTATAAACAGAGTCTGAAAGCCTCAAACGTTAAACAGAACAGTGTGTCCGATGTATATTCTCACTCCTGGATTGTTTTACCCCCTGGCTTCGTTTTATCTGCCTCTTCCTAGTGTTTCTCTGTTATCTCTCTACCTCCTCTCAGAAGGTCTTCCCCTTCCTTCCCCTTCCTTCCGTCTTTCTGCTCGTCCACAGCAGAAATCCAGATAATCTTGTAGGAACAGCATTCAGATTAAGAACCAATTGTCCAATTTCTCTCTCACATTCTTATCTACCGCCACTATCTCTTCTTTGGCAATTGCTGCAGTTGGACCTCCCACGGAATGAAACTTTTTTTTTTCTCTTACAACTATAGCCTTGAAATTACTCTACAAGTCGGAGAGAACACAGCACATCTGAAAACGGTTAGACATGTCCTGCAATAGCATCTGGTCTATAACTCTGCTGAGAAAGTTTCGAATTTTAAATTCACTCTTCCTGTGTGAATGCCAGAATGCATCGACATGATGGCAAAGGAGTGCTTAAAGGGTAAATCCTTGACCTTTGTGGAAGAACAGTGCATCTACCTCTATCTCCAGGGATGTGCCCGAGTTTATCCTCTGCTGAATAACATTTCTCTTTTCCCACCTCTCTCCTCTCCTTTTTACCATTGCTCTTTACAGCCACGAGCACACCCTGCAGTTCCCCAGACCTGACCAAGTGGGACAAACTCTTCTCTATGCTGGAGAACAGTCAGATGAGAGAGAACATGCTGCTTCAGTATGCTGATGATATCATCAAGGTGGAGATGGGGTCGCTGCGTGGTGAAATGATGAGGTTGGTTGAAGTGAATGAGTTATCAAGAAATCACGGTCCAGTAACGATTGTCAGAAACAGCCAGCAAAGAATCATCCACTGAGTACTTGAAGCCTGCAACAACAAACATTTTTATTATTGAATCGGTAATTTTCTTGATGAACTGTCTACAAATTTTAGTTCAAACTAAACATTCTCACTGGTAACATAAATATTAAGAAAACCAGATAAATTCTGGTGATTTCTGTCCTTTTTTGTAAATGGTTAAAATAAAAATGACAAATGAGTGATTCTCACATTGCTGCTGATCATTTTTCTGTTACTTGCTGATTTTGGCAACATTCTGAATTGTCTTGATTGTCTTGAGATTACAGTTTGTTTTTTGTTTTTTTTTAACTGATCCTTTGTCAGGTTCGTAGCTCAGTATGGTGGCTCCTGTGGGGCTGCTGTGGAGACAGCTGGAAGACGGATGGCCTTGCAGTTGGAGGGACGGCTCAGAGAAACTCTGGAACGCCTCAAACTTAGAGATCTGTCTTCTGCTGCTGGGAACTCTGTCGGGAATTCCGACCACCTAGAGGCGCAACTGCAGCATCTCCTCTCCGCGGCGCGAACACAAGCGTCCCGACTTGCTAAGTTGGAGACCAGCTGTTTCAGCAGCCCAGAAGCTGGGATGGAAATGAATTCCAAGACAGGATTTCAGCTTCCAGGGAGTGGAGGGGCTGAGCCGCAGGCGCAAGGGGTCACATCGAGGGAGGTTGCAGTAGATGTGGTGCTGGCTGCACTGGAAGAGACGAGGATGAAGCTGGAAGAGGTGCAGAGGTCATCGAGACAAAGATACCTTCCTGCAGGTAAGATTATAATCTTTGCATCAGCAATTAGTTTTTGCCTGTTTTCTTTTCTTTGTATTTGCATTCATCGATCTTAACTGCACCACCAAAGCGATTTCCCATTTTCAGTTTTTTCCTGGTTGACACATTCAGGTTAGACTTCAAGTGAAAAGAAATGGCATCCTCCATTTCGTGTTAGTCCTAAATACCTTTTCCACTTTATCTGTCTGTCTCCAGGTGTGCTGTCCTCCTCAAGCAACAAATTAACATTTTCCCTTCACTTACTAACATTCGTCTCTAGTTGACACAGTCCGCTCAAAGGAGATCTACCAGCAGTTGCCTGTATACTGCCTCTCCTTCCTGACAGCTGAAGCAAGTTGAACCGACAAATACTTAATGTATTTGCTATAAAACCGTCATGCTTCAAGAGGTTTTTAAGCAACAATAGACTCAAATAATAGCTTTAAAATAGGGAAACACGTGCGAGGCAACATTCCTACTGGACCATGACGGTTTATGCATGCATGTGGTTCCTGTTAACAGAGTTACTGGTTTTGCATCCAACCCTGAAATAAACAATGACTAAAAACCATGTAAGTTTAGGGATTAAGTGTCTAAGTTTGAGTCAGTAAACTTGGACCAAGGCACCAGCCATGTCAGTAAGACAACTTCATTATCTTTCATTTCCTGGAAAAAAAAAACAAACAGAATAAGTTGTAACATTTTACTCATCTCATGCATGCACTCAGAGACACACACACACACACACACACACACACACACACACACACACACACACACACACACACACACACACACACACACACACACCTGTAGGTCTGGCCTACATATAGAGCAGAGGGAGGTGTAATCATTAGCTAGTTGCCAAAAAAAACACACCAAAGCACCCTGGGTAAGTAGAACCAGATGGAAACCTTCATGAACACACACACACACATTCCGCATGTTCAAAATGTAATTTTTTTCTCCATTATTTTGTGAGTGGCAGAAACCTGAGACAAATGTAGCATCAATATTTTGGGCTCTCCAGTTTAAGTGAGTGTCTGACTGGAAGGATAGAGGGAGGGGCAACAGAGAGAATTTGAGAGATGGATTTAGGGTGTGTAATGTTTGTAGAAATGCATGCCCTTCAGGCAGTTATACAACCAACAGAACCAAAATGTGTGTAATACATAAATAGCAGAACAACTCAATGAACTAGAGGACCTAGAGGGTAATCTAGTACATGATTCATGTTCTCATTACCTGACCATAAACTGAACTCCACCTTTTTGATCGATCATGGCAGTGCACTGGCAAGACCATGACATCCGCAAGCTGCTCTGCATTCAAGGAGAAGAGGAGATTCTAGCTAGCTGCAGATTTAAATGTATCTCCAAGATAATTTTCTTAGTAGGACTCACAAAATCTACACAACAACCTTCATTTATTACGGAGTGGTGGAGTCCCCTCCAAGGTTGTAATGTGCGCCTAGTTCTTTTCTAATCTTTTAACAACAAAAAAAATCTTCTATTTTATGTTGATGACACCAACCTTTACCTCTCAATAAAGCATTCAGCTTAAATGAATTTACAATCATTTTTGACATTTTTGAATTTGAACATACCCTTATATTTTTTTCACTTACTAATGCTGAGAGTACTCGCTGTCATCAAATTTGCTCTCATGAAATGTCCTGAACCATTTTAAAGAGAATGTACATGCCATAGGCCTTCATAATGGACATGCTGATCACTCCCAAGTCCGACTCCTAGTAAAATGAATACTATCACATCTTCTTGTTGCATAGGTTGTGAAACAGCCCTCCTCTTCCCTATGAGATCCCGCCGAATCTACACTGCTGTCATTCCAGATGTCCATCTCTCCACGTCCTCCTTCACTGTCTGCATGTGGGTAAAACCGACAATCCTCTCAAACAAAACCGTGCTGTTCTCCTATGGAAACCGCCGCAACCCATACGAGATCCAGCTGCTGCTTGGCCAAACCTCTGTGCTCTTCACCATCGGAGGAGAATCTCACCTGGTGGAGGCGAAGGGTGTCGCGAACCCAGGGCAGTGGATCCACTTGTGCGGGGCTTGGTCTTCTCAGCAGGGCCTGGCATCCTTGTGGGCTGATGGTAAAAAGGTGGCCTTCACACCCGGAGTGGCTGAGGGACATGTCCTACCTGACGAAGGTTCACTCCAGCTTGGACAGGAAAGACGCAGCTGCTGCTCTGTATCTTCAAGCAGCAGGACCGGCATGGCAGGGTTTGAGGAAGGGTTCGATGCCAAGCTGGCCTTTGCTGGGAAGATGACAGGGGTGAACATGTGGGATAAGGTGCTGTCGGAGGAGGAGATTTCCCAGCTGGCTCTGCAGGAAGGCCAGGGCTGTGAGCAGAGGGGGAGCATGGTGGCGTGGGGCGTGACGGAGATGGTTCCACATGGTGGGGCTCAGTTCATCTACTGAGTCATACTCATAATTAGCATCATCATAAATCTCTGCAACAAATTTTCATGCAACAACTGAAGAAACAACCACTTTTTCGTATTTGTTCCTTTTAAATATTCTCTGTTTTAAACACTGCCTTGTTGTTCATCATCTTCGTCATCATGATCATGAATGCTGCAATGAACTCTACTGAACACGTTCAAAAGAGAGAAAGCCAATACTGTGAGAGACTGAAGTTTATTTTTCTAACAGAACCTTTTGAACTGAGGCCACACACACACACACAGACACATGCTTACACTGGCGTACATTCAGCTTTGAAAACGTGTATCGTAGCAGGAAACGTGCTGCAAGCAGAATTCACCAAAGACTTTAATTAGAGTGCCAGAAAGACAAAGAACCTATTGTCAAAGCAAACAAGTTCTGAGCCAGTAAACAGAGTAATCGCCAGACAGCCACACAGGAGAGGTAAATAAGAGGTCACAGACGATTACAGGAGATTATCTTGTCCAATTATGTATTTTTAAGAAAAATAATGATGTGTTATCCCTTTTTCTATCCAGATCTCTACATGAGTGTCAAATACATTGAATGAAAATATCACTGCACAAGCTTTTAATAGGGAACATTCATTTAGTAAAAATCTTTGCTTACCTATCTATCCATGCCATCCATTCCCATTATAGCTGAAAGTAAAGGTACTAATGTGTTAATAATGTGCAGAACAACATGTGATATATGAAAACGTTGTGTGACTGAAAACTGCTGTACTTGCTTTCACCTTAAGCATGGCCGACTAGCAACTTTAGAAACAATTTTAGCTTGTTATTATTTTTCGTTCTAATTTTCCTGGATTTGTTGTTGTTGTTGTTGTTTTGAAGATATTTCTAAATGTGTACTCATAAAAGTGTTTACATTGATATGCGTTATATAATTCCAGTTCTGCTTTGTCTGTAGTTCTCATTTTAATGTAGGGTAATGTTTATGTCTTTATTTTTTGTTTTGTTTTGTTTTGATACTATATAAAGTAATAAGAGTAAAACTGTTTTTTGTGTGAGTGAGATTGACATTGTATTTTGATAAAAGAAAGTGATGTTTACACAGTCTTTTATTAACTAAGTTGTCTTGTATCATACTGTAAATTGATATTGCGAAAAGGTGAAACTGAATGTATTTTGTACATAAATATATTTTGCATAACATGACTGGATGAAATGAGAGTGAGGGATGAATAAATATTTCAAGTTAAGTGTAAATGCCTTCCTGTGATTAAAAGTGTGTGTTTTGTGTGTATTTAACCATTAAGTCCCTTTATGGCTTGTAGATGGACTTGTTAAATAGACTGCACCTATGAGGCATTTTTTAAACTTGCATTCATTAAAACGCACATTCATTAACAGCAGAGCTGCTACGATGCAGAATGCTGGCCTTATCATTAAGAGCAATTTGGGAGTTTGTTGTCTTCCTCGTAAACAACTTGCCTCTGATAATCACATTCTAAACTTACTGTAAATGTTGCATTTCACTTAATCAGGATAGATCTTTGTAAGATGTATTTTAAGGTGACACATGCGGTGTTCTTGAGCAAGACACTGAAACGCAAGATGCTCCCGGTGCTTAGTGCTGGTGTGTGAATGTGTGTGTGCTTGTGTGAACGTGAGGGTAGATGTGTCATAGTGGCTGTAGAGCACTTTCAGTACCAATAGGCTCCATAAATACAAGACCAATTATAATTTAAGCACTGCAATATGTAGTGCATAGACTTGGTTACCAATGTGTTACCTCATTTGGTTACATATTGTTTTAACGGTTACACGTATTTAACTGAAAATACTGTAGGCTACCTTTTAAGCTTTACAGACATTAACACACCTTAAATTTGATGTGGAAAACTTGTTTAAAGACACATGTGTAACAAATATTTTGCACTGGGAAACTTGTTTAGAAACACAAGCTTGGTGTGCATGTGTGCATCACATGTAAAGTCCCATGTGAACAGTCCCAGTGGGGGGGGTCACATGTGAAATCCACGTATATTCCCATGTGAAACCTATTACCTTACATATGAGGACGTGATTTAAGGCACGTCAGTGTTCGTTAGTTTTGTGTTCATTTATGTTTTTGGTAGACTACAGTATAATCTTGTGTTGATTTAGATGTGCTGACAATGGCACGAAAAATACATCTAAATCTGTAAGGAAATAGCATGCAGGGTTTTCCATTGACATATGCTTGCAGTTTAGTGTGGCACTTGCATATATGGAACCATTTGAGAAATATGGGCCCACAGGTTTCTACTGCAGTGACAACCTCTGCTTAGCCTCCAACTGTGTTTGTAACTGTGACCATTTACGAAATGGAAACATCAACTTTTGCACTCACTCCCGGCCCAGCCGCCGCCTCTCTTCACATCACAAATCAGAGTACAGTAACTACATATGTTTGGCAACAGTGGAGCCAAGATAAACATATAACTTTGAAAATGTCACATTCCAAACTTCACTGTTACCTTAAGATCAGGTTTTACTTTAAGATGGAAGAAATTCTTGGCTCTAAAACCCCACGGGGCTACAGCAAACCCATATGTTGTGAGTGTGTGCGCGAGACATCTGATAATGGCCGAGTCGTGCTATAAAACCTACACACTGTATCCTGCTGTTGGCTTCCTGTAACACACACACACACACAAGCTCATAAAGCACCCTACACACCGAGGGGACAGAAAAATTACGAAGGGCAAAACACTGCAAAGATATTTACGAATGTGTTGCTTTCCAAAAAAGTTGAAATAAAATGCGCAGCAAGCCTTTGCAGCCATCTGTCCTTAAAACCATTATCGCCCACTCCCTTGTCAGAATAAGATACAGGGTCCAGGCTTGTTAAAAAGGTAACATGAGACTGAAATGCTCAGAGTACTGTAGCTCAAATACAAACCTGGAACTGCCCATGCTACATTGAAAACTACCAAAGGAAACATAAATCTGAAGTTGCTGAATTAAAGCCTTCCAGCAAGACTTTCATCCTCTTTCTGCTCTGTGTGTCAATATTCCAGATTTAATATTTTCCCCTATCAGCTGATCATCTCCCTGTCAAGCTGAATCACAGCCCCTGGACTGCTTTAGTCATATATACTGTGTAATATCTTTCTATCTATTTCTTTGAACCTTTTCTCTTTTCTCTTAATTCTGCTTAGCTCACCACGAAGGTCACGCTCTACAGTGTATTACTGTACTCAAGAGTCCAGTAGTGTGAAATTATGAGATGACTTTGGGGGTCTCATAAATCTAATGGAAAGAAATTTGTGGGTCATATTTTTGAAACAAACACCATTAGCGCACGTCTCATGAGTATCCACTTAGGAACTTGATACATGTGTGGAGAACACATTAAAATGGCACGCCGATAAAACCACTTCTTTGTTAACTTCTCTACTATGTCAAATGAACGAGTTTGACTGCGGCGTGACACTCACTGAGGGAACAATGGCTCCGCATCCAAGTTGTTATTTCATACTTGACCATTGATCACTAAGTCTTAAGAAAACATTGGACTGCTAACCATGACAAAGTATATGCAAACCGTTATCCAAGTCAAATCAGGACAAAGGCAGGCCTAGTGCCTGAGGAACCTCTCCCTGGAGTTGAATTTATTACTGATCTCTGTCTAGAGGTAGAAGCCAAATGTAAGAAAACAACCGGCGCTGAGGTGAAACAACAAACCATATTAAGCTGAGTGTAATAGCTTGTCAGATTGGTAAATTGGTCTTAAGATCTCTTCGTCCATGCTTACATTTTCATTCATTTATCTGAAGTCGGACTGCGGTGCCAACAGGCTAGGCAAAGTATTACATGACGTCCCTCTCTCTGGGAAGGTTTTCTGTTTCCTCATGAGGGATCCCAGGCCACATGAGCTACATAATCCTTCAAGCCAATTCTGCGTCTAAGCTGAGGCTCTCCTTCCTGCTGGCCATGCCTTGTAAACCTCCACAGGGAGGCACCCAGGAGGCCTCCTTACCAGATGCCCAAACTTACTAAGCTGGCCGACTTCGACAAGATGGAGCAACAGCTCTACCTCAACTTCAGCCTATCTCTAAGGCTGTAAAATGTTCAAATAATAGTAAATAAAACTGAGTAAGTTCTCCTTGTAGTTCTCAGAATTTGTAACTGTGCATTGCTGACATATTAATTTGTAAGTTTGCAGTCCTTTCTTCCATGTCTTTTTGTGTGAATTATTATACTTCTTTATTGGCACGACCACAATAAATGCATTCCGTCACGCATCGTACTTTAAAACTTTCAAACGAAAGTCCTGGAAAGTCATTCAAGTAGGGAAAAAAAGATTTTTTGTTCTCTTATTGGCAGGAACTTCTTGGTATCTCTCAAAGTGCCATGTGTTTTCCACCGATTATCGAGGCCCAAAATCTGGCAAAGTTTCACCTGTAAAATGAAGCAGGCAGCAAAGAAGGTAGCTGTTTCATGTGCTGAGCTGCTGGCAGGAAAGTGTGCTCAATGGGAGCTTCAAGCAGCGGACATGGTGGGCACCTCACTCAGGCACAGTGTGAGGCGATCAGCCTCACGCTGCCTCAGCCAGCACATGGAAATACATGGGCATACTGTTCATGCTGTTCACTGAAACCCTCCCTTGTGTTAATGGGCCTTGTTTGAGTGTGCAGGTGTGCATACGCCTCAGGGGTAAACAGATCTCCAACAGACAGAGCTAACCCTTTTACTACACTAATGAGCTCGAACAGTGTCTGTGTTAAAAAAAAGGGGTTAAAAGAGCGAGAAAGTATGTGGTATCGACAAGAGGTCAGTGGTTAAAGACCGCTGAGGCTCAGTTACACTTTCTGACCTACGAAGGGAAGTTGATCAGATCAGTGCCCGAGGACAATGTCATCTTACACCCCTGGACGAATGTCCGAGTCCTGTTTTATCACATTAGTTCTGCTTTTAGAGGATATGTGCACTTCCTCACACACTGCGGCTTCACTGGTATTGTTCGGGTCAGTGGAAGAAATATTTGTTTTTCTTCCATTATGTAGAATTCGATCTTTTGCGGGGAACAGATATACTGCATGTGTGAAAAGTGAGAAAAAAGTTCAGAATAGCGTGGAACAGGTGGAAATAGCAGAGAGGTAAATCAGGGGAAAGTGTTTATGTAGCACGCACACAGAAAAACAGGACAAACTGCAAGACAAAACAGCAACTGTCCTTTTCTCTGTTCTGTTTCATGTCTGCTACCGTCGCTCCAAGGAAGCGGTAATTCTACAAGGCAAACTTGTACGTCAATCATCAGCTGTCCAATAAATACAATAACGCCCAATTGTTTGCAAATCCTTTCAAAGTTCTTTAAAATTCTTAAGCAGATCTCCTTCTGCGCCTCTCTGTCCCTTTAAAGTGTCAAAACGAACACGCCCACGTGCACAATGTGTCTTTCCGCCGCACCTGAGTCTAAGCAGAGTGGAGGAGATTGCTTTTGTGTACGGGTATCCTACCTCCCAGTACACTGACTGTCATGGCCTCCGTGTGTTCAGCCAGCAGGTCAGCTTTGGCTATGGCAGCCAGGGAGAGATAACTGGACATGTTCCTGCTCAGCTCCCTGTTCCCTCTCTGCAGGAACCGCACCGCTACCGGGACAGCCAGCACCATGACCGAAGGACAGCTGTAGTTCTGAGGAGACACAACAAGAGTTAGAGGGACGAATGTTGTCATGTTCAGGGAAAAGACGGAGTAATTTGAATTGTAATTGTGTGCATTGTCAAATACAAAAGAGTATTTTGTAGATTTTAAGGGTCAATAGCCAAAACACAAAAACATTTCTATTAAAAAAGGCTTTGCAAAGTAAACCTGTTTATGATCTTATAACTGATAGGCAGAGCCTTCACTGTAGCCTACACTATTATGAGCACTTAAACTATAATTGTGCGCTTCTGTGTTGACACTGTCGCCTTAATGCCACCAAAAATGTTTTGTCAGCTGCTCTGTCGGCTGAGTTTTTCAAACAGTGGGGACTGAAATGACTTGTGTTGAAGATGGAGCAAATAAAGGCTGAAATGAAAACACAGCAGTGTAGAAGGGGAGGGAGATTTTTTATTTTTTTATTGTTATTTTTTTATATTCTGGGGGGGTACATGTCCGGCTATGGCAGTGACCCATGGCAGAGGGATGAATCAGACTTAACCTGGAACAACTCAGCTCACTCAAATGAGATGTGTCCCTCTCTAATTTTAGGTACTGCTCTTACTTCTTAGAAACAAGAACAAGTCTTGCTAGTATGTAGGATGGAACATAGAAAGGAAGCGCAGGAGGTTGTATTGGAGTGGAAGGTGTGTACTGTGCACATTAGTGGACTGAATGAAGAGGAGGAAGAAGGAGGAATGGGATTTGAAATGCGCTAGCACCCTCCACAGGACACTCTCACATAAGGTGCGTGTCCTCCACACATCTTGATGTGAGGTTTTATACTAGGGTGCCCACACCTACAGATGTTGCTCTTTCTACTATCTA
The DNA here is from genome assembly GCF_022458985.1 of Mugil cephalus. Taxonomy (NCBI): domain Eukaryota; kingdom Metazoa; phylum Chordata; class Actinopteri; order Mugiliformes; family Mugilidae; genus Mugil; species Mugil cephalus. Next base: position 24,461,594 of record NC_061778.1, read on the forward strand.
TGATTCAGAATGTGCAATTTCAGTGTGGTAGTAACTGTCGATGTTTTAGACAGTCTATCTCTCTGTCATACCTCCATTCTGCCACATGATGGCAGCACAGATACTGCATTCAGAAAATGTTCTACCAAATGATAACACCTATCAATCAACATGTACGGTGCATAAATGTCACCAAAAAAAAAAAAAAAAAGAAAGAAAAAGGAAAATCATTCTAATGTACAAGAATCATTATAGTCTGTGTTGTTACTTACGGTCTGCGCTATTTTAGGTTACATGCTGTTCCGTCTTAATTAGAGGGGAGCGAGGTAAACACACTGTGGCTATAGGCAGTCAATTTGCAGTGTAAGTAATTTATTTGCCTCCTCGCTGGATCCTCATGCATGGATCTACAGATTTATTCATCTTTCATCTCACGCTTTCATCTTATTAGGCAGAGGCCTTTAATGTTCGACTCAGCACAGATCAAATAGAACTCAAAACGCCAACACAGGCAGAACACTTCTGTTCATGTATGTGTGTGTGTTTATGTGTTGCGCCAGAGCAGCGAGCTCATGAAAACTTTTCTTCCTTCCTAAGCTGTTGCTTACGTCTCTCCTCCCTCCCTCACTGTGGGACTTTCAGAGGAAGGGTAAGACAAGTGTTTGTGCGTCTGTAGATTCAAGATGACAGGGAGGCGAAGAGATCAGAGATGAAGGTAGACGGGGGCAAGAGAAGGTATAATAAAAGACTGACAGAGATGTGGAAACACAGAGAGAAGGCCCACAAGAAGTGGCTGTCATAGCTGAAGTTTCAGGGTCACCATTGTAAATATCTGCACTTCTTACAGCACTGTAGCAACTCATAACATAACAATGACTTACAATATACAACAGCTCATAATGTAATAACTAAAATGTAATGAATGGTCACAATGTAATGACTGACTCATACTGTAATAAACTCATGAGTGTATAATGTAATAATGTAATAACATATTACATTACAAGCCTTACTGGTGCTGCTCATAATGTAATAACGGCTCTCATTGTTAGAAAAGTGTTGCATTATCATAATTTTTACCTGCTGAAATGCTTTCACCTCTGTCTGTCTGTCAGCAGGGTCACATAGTATACCCCCAATAGATATACGTAACAAGGAAGAGAGCCTGATTGGTCAAAATTGCACACACTGACAATAAACATGCACTAGGAGAAGAGGTCTGTGTTTGATTATGATTTGTACATTTCTTGTACAACCAACTCAAAAGCCGGTAGAAGAAGAGAGTAGATTAGGGAAGGTGGGGTACTGCAGTTAATTAGCTTAAAAGAGCAACTGTTGCTACAATAAATGCAGGACACTATAATAAGTGAACACTCTTTCTTTCCATGCCACCTGAAGAAGAGCTTCCAGTTTCTGTTATTTTATTGTTGGTCTTAGTGCCAATTTAATACAGACATTAAAACAAAAACATAAATTTAACTAAACAGTGTGCATAAATAATACATGACAATAAATTATAGCTGCCAACAAAAGTCAAGTCTAGGGGGCTCCGTTTGTTAATGACTGTATCAGTGTTCACACAGATCAAGGCTCAATGAGTGAATGGGATTTTTATCTACTTATTTTTTGTTTACTTCTCTCTTCTAGGTACTCTCCTTCCAAAGAGATGCGTGGGAGTTTGAGTGGTGACTCTAAATTGTTTGCCTCTGTGTGTTAGCCCTGCAATGGACTGGCAATCTGTCCAGGGGTGTACCCGGCCTCTCACCCAATAACAACTGGGATAAGCACCAGCAACTCCTACAGACAGACAAGCAGGCAGGTAGGTTGTTCACCAGACTCTTGTACCCCTGCTCTTGTCCATCCCTTGTACACCCCAAAACTGCAGTGTCACCTGAGAGCTTCCATATATGACTTAACACTGTGTTGTAGATGAAATCTGGGGTGTACAGGGTGAATAGGACAGAGGAGAGCACAGTCCCCCGTGGTGCTCCAGTGCTGATAACAATAATCCCTGGTGGCGTCCTTCTCCTGGTATGCAAACTGCAGTGGGTCTAGAGCATGGCAGATCTGATCAGATCCTAATGTCTGATGGTCTTCATGATGCTGGATGTCAGGGCGACCTGCCTGTACTCATTCATTTCCTTGGGGTATAGCTTCTTGAGGACAAGGTCAAGAGCCAAAGTGATGGTTATGGTGGTGCAGTTTTTGGTTGATGCTTTAGATAATTCTGTGGTTGTAGCATTGGATTTGCCTGTTAGAGGCAGTATTAAGAAAAACTCTACCAATCAGTAAAAGGACACAGACAAGCAAAGTGCATTGTGTATTTTTGTGTGGTTTTAGATTCATTATATTGTCATTATAAATAATACAATGAAATTTAAAGCTACAAATAAAGGAGCTCATATAAAAGTACAAAAATATAGAGCAGAATACTAAAAGATCATTTATATTCCATTCGTATTCCACACACACTGAACACATGCATGCAAACAAACCGTGTCTAAAAGATGTGCAGTGATCATAGTTAAGCCATTTCACATAAATTTGAGTAGTCCCAACTATTGCACAGACCCTGTGTTTTTAGTGCATTATTTAGTGTAGTGACGGCTTGTGGATAAAAACTACGTAACCGTCTGGTGGAGTGTGTTTTAACTGTCCAGTAGCGCCTCCCTGAGGGGAGAAGGTCTAACAGGTGGTGAGCAGGGTGAGATGTGTCTTTCACGATGATGTCTGTTTTCTGGAGACAGCAGGAGGTGAAAATGTGTTCAAGCGTAGGTAGGTTCAAGAGGGTTGCTTGTTTTCTCAGCAGCTTTTATCACCTTTTGCAGGGTCGTTCCGTTTGCTGTAGAGCTGCTACCATACCAAACCAGGACTCCGTAGATCAGGACACTTTGGACACAGGATTGGCAGAGGGACACCAGCGGATGTTGTGACAGGTTGTACTTCTGGAGAGCCCTCAGAAAGTTCAGTCACTGTTTTCTTTACCAAGCAGTTTGTGAGATCCTCTGAAACGTGTGTGCCCAGAAACTTAAATGTTGGCACCCTTCCCACAGCTTCCCGCATATCTCCAGTGGCTGACATTCATTCTTTTTCTTCCTGACGTCAATTATGATTGCCTTTGTCTTCCTGGAGTTCAAGGTCCAGTTGTTTACTGTACACCTAGGTCGGACGTCTTGTCAAACAGTCAAACAGGATGGTATCTGATGGGGGTCCAGAGTGGGTGGGAGAGCAGCCTTCATGTGTTTTAGCACCAATCTCTCCAGGCACTTCATAATTATGGGTGTTAGGGCCACAGGTCTGTAGTCATTAAGAGCTGTTACTGCAGTCTGCTTGAGTAAAGATACTATTGTGTATGTTTTGAGGCAGGTGGGGACGAGGCAATGAGACAGAGAGATGTTAAAAATGTCTGAGAAAATGTCAGCCAGCTCCACGGTGCAGTCTCTGAGGACCCGTCCCGGTACACCATCTAGGCCAGAGTGGGTCAGAGTTGCTGAAGTGGCCCTCTATCCTCCTCCTGTAGGCTGCCTTTGCCTCCCTGATGCCTTTCTTTAGTTCTGTCCTGGCAGCACTGGATTGGTGTGCGTCACCGGACTTGAATGCCATGTTGCAGGCTGTAAGATGGAGGCGGACTTCCTTGGGGCGATGGATTGCCAAACCAGTAGTTATGAACCCTCCAAGTGGATGCGGGATAAAATGGGGCGCAACAAGATATATGCCTCCTTTAATCCTGTTAATAATTTTACGAGAAGAAGTACACGCATGGGCTTCCAAGTAGTGTATAAAACAGTTACATTTAGCTCCACTTTAACTAGCTAATAGACACACTCTGTATACACATAAATGCATCAAAAATATTAACACTGTACATGACAGCATGATGGGGGAAATTTTTAAGTCTTGAGTATAAATGACATTCTGAATGCAAGACTTTAACTTGCAATATATTATTTTTATGTTGCCACTTTACCTTTGATAAAATACCTCAATACGTCCTCTACCACTTATCATACACCCCAGGGTTTGCATCAGATGGTTTATTCTTGCTCTTCCTTTGTGTCCTTCCTTCTTCAGATAACACTACAGATAACATGAAGGATATGATTTTCTGCAGCTTTGCTCTGATGATGTGCGCTCATACTTGTGCAAAACATATGTCAGTGAGACCTTTTCACAGTCTGGACAATCCTCATTTTGCTGACGGCAGTAAACAAATGACATCTCATCTCATCTTCTACTACCGCTTAATCCTCACTAGGGCGGCAGTGGTTGCTGGAGCCTATCCCAGCAGTCATTATGCGTGAGGTGGGGTACATCCTGGATTGGTCTCCAGTCTATCGCAGGGCTAACACAGAGACAAACAGCCATTCACACTCACACTCATACCTAGGGTCAATTTAGAGTCACCAATCAGCCTAATGAGCATGTCTTTGGAGGTGGGAGGAAACCAGAGTACCTGGAAAAAACCCACACGGACACAGGGAGAACATGCAAACTCCACCCAGAAAGGCCCGAGCTGGACTCAAACCCGGACCTTTTTAAACAAACGTCATGTTGCTGAAAAATCTAAATACCAAGTTATGAGAAAAGGTATGTACTCAGCTTGCTTCAGGTAAAACAAATACAACACTAGAAAGCACTGGCATGTACTAGGTGGCAATCAGTCCTCGAATGTCCACTTGAGGCTGGCTCCAAAAGTGAGTCATTCCCCGTAGACAGACTGCTACAGAAACAATTTTGTTTTTTTTTTAATTTTTCTATAACCAATTTCCCCATTCATGAAAACTGTGTAGGGCGCATTTTTTTATGCAACCCAACGATTTTATTGAGGCTTAATGTTATGCATAATCAAGGACATAGCTGCTCTCAGTGACAGGTTAGTGTCAGTGGGGCCACAGGTTCCTAGATGTCTATATTGATGACATCCAACCGTTTCATCATCAGCAAGGCTACCCCACTTGCAAATTTTTGAATGTGTTGGAAGTTAGCTGGATCTAGGCCGTGCCAAGATGGTGACATCCGATGCACCCCGCACTAAGAATCCTATGACTGCTCAGTATGTGGTAAGTGTGTGTGTGCATGTGTGTACCTGCAGGATACAGCTGGTGATGTCGGAGGCTATCTTGGCGTGCGGTGTGTCCTCTGTGTTTTCACCTTGTGGGGTGAGGTTGTGTTCCAGGCACGACTCCCACAGCCCCACCAGCGCCGTGCTGTGTCGCTCGATGGAGCTGGTCTCCCTTATGGCTGTGGTGATGCGCGTGATGCAAATCTCCACCACAGCCTGGTCGTTGTCATTGGTCAAATAGTCCTGTCAGCCAGCAGACAGCAGCAGGGTGCAATGATAAGTTAAGGACAAAAAACATGAATAATGCATGGTAAGACTAATTAAAACTCACATTTGCATTAATTTTTGCATCTACTGCGCCTGGGTGTGTGGGTCTGCATATGCCTACATACCGGGGTGCAGGAGATGGCCTTGATTTGATCCAGAGCTTGAGACAGGCAGTCTTCGATCTCTGTGTCCTCCAGAGAGAACAGATCTCCTGCTCTGGACAGATCCCTCTGGCCCAGCACCTGGCTAAACAACTGGTGCATCCTGGTCCTGGTTTGGGGCTGGAACGACTGCTGTGCAGTTTAAGGTCCTTCAGTAGGTAATGAGCAAATCCCCAACATAATGATCCAGGAAAGTTTTTAAAGTACAGAAGGCAACTTTTCACTTCCTTGGGTTCACATTTTCCGCATTGTGACTCACAACAATAGAAAGCAAAACCTTCTGAAGGGCATTCAAGCTAAAATGATTTCAGGTTCCTAGGAACATAGGAGCTTCTCGAAATACTTTCATATCTTTGAGACATATAAGATTTGAGGATCATTGATCGTATGTCTTTTGTTAAAATCCTCTTCAATGCAGTCCAGGATCAGGTGGGTTGGACCAGGCTGAACCACTTACATCTGATGTTTTTATGGGTCTGCCTGTGGTCTGTTACCGTGGAGACCAGTCACATTCTGGAGAAGACACCCTTTCCACAGAGAGCTGAAACAGAGAGGCGAGAAAGACGGAAAGATTAAATCAACTATGATGATGAAGTGATGGGATATTAATTTTGTCTGGTAAGAACAAGATTGGAGCAGCTGAGACTGAGAAAATCATATCTGAGCAAGAGTATTAAATTGGTATTCACTTTTTTGTACTGATTGATCTCAAGAAACAACGCATGTCTCAATATGTGTTCTTGTCTGTTCTTGTGGTTTTTGGGACTTGTGAGACAACATCATGAAGAAGTCCTCCAGAATATATCGGTATCTGGCATCCCAGAATGCATTTCACAGGCATCAACATGTATGCTGTCGAGTTCCTACAGTAACCGGACTGTTCTTCACAGTTGAACTTGTTCAAAATACCAAGTATGCATCTCCAAAGTTTGTGTATTTTGTACTGATGAAAACTCACAGACTAACAGATTAAGTGGATTTTGACAGTATAAAAGGGAAGGTTTTAAAAAATATAGTTGTGGGTCTTCCTGCCACATATTATGCAAGATTGAGACTAGTCTCATATCTGTCTGTGTCCAAGTCAACAGAACCTTACCATAAATTCATGGCTGTGATGTTGCCAGGCAAACAGTGACGACTTCAGTGTCTCACCGGTCCTGGCCAAGAAATGCCTGGCACATAATCATGGTGTTTTTTTTTGTTTTTTTTGTTTTTTTTTACAGATTATAAAAATTCTAAAGCTAATTAGGAAGGCTCAGGTGAATACTGTTACATTCAAACATAGCCAGGTCAGCTGTTTTCTTAGCTTTAAACTAATGTGCTGCTGACAGTGGCTTCATATTTACCACACAAACATTAGAGGTAATCTTCTCATCAAACCCTGAGCCAGAAAGTAAACAGGCATAATTCTCAAAATGTCAAACTATTTCCGGTCATATCTCACTTCCAAACAGGCTTCATGGGAAAATTAAATTCACAAACGATATTAGAATGTACGTTTGTATTGGAAATGTCTTTCCGTCCTCCAGTTTTCTCTTGGGCTGCTCTCTTTCCACAGATGCAGCAGGGGTAGGTTAATATGTGATGATGTGATCTGAATGACTCCCTGGTAATATGTGACAGATCTGCTTCGAAAGTGTACATACCTTCCATGCACATGCACAAACACATACCACTACTACCGATGGAAACAAATGTAATGGTTCACTGAGTATATGTGTCCCTCCATAAAGTGTTATGAATGGACTCTAAGTTGTGTTATTCAGAATAACTGTGTTAACCATTTACTTGCTAGTATCACTGGTCCTGTTGGCCTCAATTAAACATTAAAGCATTGACACTATCAGGTTCACTAGAAGGGCAGAGGGCTACACACAAACACGCACACATACAAAGGCTTATGTACACTTGCTTCTAAATGTACACATACTGTATGCATACTGCATAACATAACGTAGGCAGGTACTTGATACTCCACTACTACATTTATTTGACAGCTTTATTTGATTTTAAAATGACGATTTACATATTGGAAAATATAACAGAAAATGCAGCACAGAGGTTAAACCAGCAGTTTGCAACATAGTTGGCTTCTGATATATGACAAAAAGTAGGGTGCATGGTCAGTTTCTAACAGTTCTGGCAATTTTCCATGTAAATCAGGTTTAATTTCAGTAAATGTTCAAATGATCTAAGATCAAAAACAGCCTAAAAATTGAAACCTGAATTGCCCATGAAATCCACTTTCCTTCTTTGCTGTCCCATCAATCAGCTGCTGTCCCTGAGGATATAAAACTGAGTGAAGTAGTTCAGACTAGCTCCATCTCCAGCAGCTACAGCAGTAACTTAAACACTGAAGCTTCAGTATCAGTGATCTAATGGTAATAAGGCCGCCTGTCTCTAATAACATATGTCAATCAGAGGGGCCGAAGCAATACTGCGTTGCTGCTGCTCCTTTCCCTTAAGCAGATTTTTTTCGTGCTGGATTTGTAATTAAGTATTTTTCCATTACTGCCCTGATACTTTTACCTTAGCAAAGGATCTGTATACCTCCTCCAGCGCACCTTCTCATTATGCAGTTTGCACAGTTTCCTGTGATGTGAGGCATTCTGCACACTATCTTTTTGAATTAGCCACCAAGCCTGTCTGCAGCCTCTGATCATGACTTTTCACTCTGAGCTGAACTCTGCCTCCTCTCAAAGGATGAGCAGCTAAGCGTATGTATCTGTGTCGCTGTCGGCTTCCAGCTTCACTCTACAGTCAGGCGCCCTTTCTCTGAAAGCCGCACTGGAGGAGTGGGCCCAAGCCAGACCAGAGGAAAAACACAATGCGGAGCACTTGGGAGACCGTTATCTCTCCCGCCAAGCCGGTGACGGCCATGGAAACCCAACTATTGCCAGGATACCCCATCAGGAATGCTTACTGGTCCAAGCCAGGGCGGCTCTAAGACCAAAACAACAAAACAACCATAAATACAAAGCAAAGACATTTATCTGTCACACACAGACACACAAACACAAACCTATTTACCCTATTATTGGATGGCTTTTTCTGTGGCTGTATAATGGCACCTATGTTTCCAACACATGTGCACTCCTACATATTATTCTGATAATACAATATACCATAACTACATCTCTTATACTATACAGTCCTACACAGTCAAAATGTTTCTGTCATTTTAGACCATTTGGACCTTGTTAATGTTGAACTGCACTACTGAGATGAATCAGTTAAAGGGACTATAATGTATTAAATTTTTTATTTTTTTTTTAAAGACATTTTGAAACTTAGCTAACAAGAACCTGAGAGTACCAGAAGGCAGAGGAAAAGAGGAATTGGGGGGAGAGATGGAGCAGAGATCACGAGTTGGATACACACATTCAGAGTGAAAGCCTGAGAGCCAGAGTGAAAGCCTGAGATGGATAATGTTTCACTGTCCTGAATTCCCTGTGTACACTGCAGACGACTCACACACTAAAGGGCTTCCTTTATTCCACCTGAACGTCACGTCCAACTAAAACACTCGCATTCACGCGCGCACGCTCCACATACGGCGTAACACACCTCCACATAACTACACGTGGCATCTTCTTCTCCACGCTGGCTGTGTTTATTTAGTGTGTCCCTGCTCTTACTATGTCATAGCTTAGGTAACCGTGTGTGTGTGTGTGTGTGTGTGTAAAAGCAGAAGAGAAAATGGGCCTGAGGAATTTCAGTTCTTAAACAATCAGCTAGTTACTATTAATCACCCAGCTACGGCTCAGCAAGCTTAGGAATGTAGCCTTTAAACACACACACACACACACACACACACACACACACACACACACACACACACACACACACACACACACACAGAGTCGTGTTTCTATCACTTTAGAGAACACTGCATCCATGCTACTTGCCAAATACCAAACCAAACCTATCTAATCTTTCACTAAGCCGATAGCTTTACATTTTAGGGAGCACCAAGTTTATGTTCACACAGCACAAGTCACACAAACGCACACAGATCCAGTACAAGAAAGTTACAATAGCTTGTTCTCATCAGTATTTTCGTCATTTTTCGGAGCGTCACAATTTTGGTGTCACATGAACTCCTCCAGTGAAGCTCCGTTGAACATAGCAGGTGCCCACAGGTTGCAGGCGAGCTGTGAGTGGGCCAGTGGGTGAGGGGTGAGGGGTGAGGGGGTGACGGGGTGACATGGTGCGAGCTGGGAGGGAGCGGGGGGGATAATTCGAGGTTTTATGGGCTATGTGAGGACAATGTGACCAAAGGGCCTCTCCCTTTCTTGCCTCCACCACTGCCACTACTGTCTTCACTCGGGACTCGGAGAGAGCGAGAGAAAACACTGACTCTTTTGTATGACCTGCGAAGACAGACCGGCCCTCCCTCTTTTCCTCACCCGTCTCTCCCTCCGCCCCCTCCCTCTCTCTCTCTCTCTCTCTCTGCTCAGTCGGCCCTGTCTTTCTGTGTAATGTGCACCTGCTCAGCTTGCAAGACATCTCACACACACACATACACACACACACACACTGGCGCAAATACTTTAGAAAGGAGCTGAGTGAAAGGGGGAGACAGACAGCTCTGTAGAAGAAAATAAGCCTGCATTCCACAGTTTTTTCTCTGTGTTACTGCTTCATATCTGAGCGTGCGTTTGGAGGCGGAAGAACAAAAGTGTTCCAGTTTCTTTCTTAAACTGCTGTCAGTCCATCACTCCCAAAATTGCTGCGTATTTCCTGGTTTGTGCTTTAGTGTTTGACACTGAACGTGTTTTTCTTCCTTCTTCTACATGAGTATCTATAAATATGGCGTGTTGTCAAGATCGGTGCTCCGTAGCAGAAAAGGAGTTTGCGTCACTATATGACGCACTTGTAAGAAGACCAAGAGTGCACATTCTAGGAGCAGAGTTGACTGTAGAAGACCATCTTACTGGGGACTGATTCTCAGAGTGGTCCCTAAGTCACTTCTCCGTGTCAGAGAAAAAGATCCATAATAGGGCTGGGTGATATCGGCAAAAAATTTAATTTTCCACCCATCTTGTCCGATGGGGTGACAAAATGAGGGTTCTAGTGTTTGCTGCTCTTTAGTTGTGTCTTTGGAGCTGGAACTGGAGCTAAAGTTAAGTACCTAAAATAAATGTATTGCAATGATAGCACTAATTAACTCACTTTCCATGTTTACTATCTTAGCAAATCCAAGTCCACAGTGTATATACTGACTGTCAGATTGCTGTTATATTCTGGTATATTTTGTACCTTCTTCCAAATTTGATATTGTCTTACTGTTTTTTGTTTATATTTCTTACCTAATTCTGTGCTGTGACATGATAATTTCCCTTACGTGGGATAAATAAACATTGTCTTATGTCTTATAGGTTTTGACATTACTGTTTGTCTTGACTGTATTTAACATTAGCCCAGCTATGATTTAATGTATCTATTAATGGACTTATAGTTTTTTTTTCCTGTTTCCTCAAGAGTCTGTGTTGAAATTGCAAATAGCCTGATATTCACATTAGTGTGTCTGTAATTTGACTGACAGCCACAAGGCTCGTTTACATAACACTCTGTACTATTGTTGTGCGCAGTCATCCTCAAATAAAATGGCAGTGACATTATAATACAGTATCTCTCCCAAAGGCTTTGTACCATGTCTTCTGATCTCCTGATCTAGATTTATAGTCTGGACCAACAAGAGGCTGCAAATTACAGAATGAAAGACATTCTCATTTTTAAAACAGACACAGTAAAGACAAACATGTACGTATTTAGCTGACGTGACGAACTACCTGTCGGATTGACTCTCACTGTCCCCCTAAATGGTTTTTATATTTTGACTTTTCATACTACAAATGACTAATCAGTTTGTATACTGAAATACGTTCCTGTCATACAGACGGAAGCCCACCTTCCGTCTGTTTAAGACAGTAGTTATTCTATAACTGGGCCAATCGGTTATGTAACCGATGCCTTGAATTTCATGAATAAGTAAGACGAATAAGTCACAAAGAGGAGACTCCCAGAAGACGACTCTGCAAATGAGTCTACACTGCTGCAAGGAACTGCGTTAAGACTTGAAAGATACATCCCAGAGGGTTCGGCATAGGAACATATTGTAGGAGATTTGTTTTATATGTGTGTGTCTGCGCTTGCGCTTGGTGAAAAAAGGGAAAGTTCTCCATTATGCATGCAGCTGTGGAGCAATGGGAGTTACTGTATGACAGGAGCTAGATGAAATAGCTACAGTACGACACACTGAATGAGACGAACGAAAGGTAGAGCGACAGAATCGGAAATAAGGAGAGACGGGGGGAGGGGAAGACATGAGAGTGGATATGTCTTCTTCTCACTTGACAGCAGCTACTGTTAACTTGATAAGAGAGGGCTGCACCAGACCACAGGGACACTTAATGTGACACTCGTGGATGTCACAGAAGAGCAGATACGTTATGGAAGTTAAAAACATGCAGACACAGGGAATGATATCTGCTCATGTGTAGCTGGATGGGTTCTTATGAAATGTGTACATGGTTGTAGATGCAAACACCTATAAGTGTACAAATCTGCTTGTAAACCAAAGGATTAATACTACTACTCAGAAATGTGTCATATTGATTCATCTAGAAAACAGATGAATCGTTTTTTTATGAAAAAATACAGATGGAAAAATAATAGTTTCTGGCAGACGTGTTTGTGTGCTTGGTTTGTGAGGTTTTCACAGTTTTACTGAACAAAACAATCCATGACGGAGTGTTTGCTCAAGCCCTGGTAAAATGGGATTGGTGCGTATCATTATTGCAACTAATGCTGGAACTACGGACTATTTTTGAATGTAATAACAGACATGTTTCTATCATTCATGTCATTCAGTGGCAAAAATAATCATCTAAACCTTCAAAATGTCTACCTTTGACTGGTACACAATCCACATCCCACAAATGATTGTGTTGCTTATCGTACAAAGACAAAGAAAAAGGCATAAGTCTTATTATATGAGAAGCCAGAACACACAAATGTTGAAGAAGTTTATGTGATAAAAAAAATCTATATTGAAAATAATGAAATAACAAAAACTGCATTAGTAATCCATTAATTGTAAAAGAAAATAGATTGATATCATCTTATGCACTGCAATTTGATCTTACTACACTACTATGGTGCTACAATAAGAAGTGAAATTACTTTCTTGCTCTATAATACTTCCATTCACCTAGTTTGCCCTTAAAAGCCCTTATAATCATGACTTATACTATCTAGACTCACAGCTTCAACCCAAATTGGTCACACAAGAATATCTTGGGACACACCGTGCTCTATTCTGAGGTGAAACTAATCTGACATTCAGTCAAGAATAAAAAAAAAATATTACATCCAAAAAAAAAGAGCCACTTCAAACGGAAAGCTTCAATAAACTGATGTAAACTGAGTTCAGTCCTCTTTCCATTTTGTGTTTGCAATCATAACAATGTAAATGTGAGTGTGCCTGAGTCTCTGCAGGCATAACTGTGTCAAATAGCAGTGAATCCAGCCTAATGTGTTGAAGGGGTGGGGGTTCTCTTCCCTCTGCTCCTCTGCCGAGCCGTGAGGACTCATGACTGCCGAGAGGATTTCCATAGCACAGAGAGGAAGGAGTGCTGGTCGGGAAAGTGCATCCCCACCGCACTCTGCCAGCTAGCATTCACACACATTTTCAAAACCATTCATTATTCATCACTCCCCGCTGGGCCGCAGCCCAAACTCAGATAAGAGCTGAGCAGAAGCGCGCTCTGGTTTTCAGGTCTCACCCATGAGTGCAGACCTGCTTGAAAAATGATTAGGGGCCTCGCTATTAATGGAGCTTCCAAATATCCTCAGTGCTTGTTTAATGATTTTCTAAGTTTAGGGATCTTTTCATAACCTGAATCCTGCACATCATCCAAATTTCCCCTTTCCTGGGTGAGTAAGTGGGACGAGGAGCAGAAGTGAGTGATGAACCACAGCTTTCAGGTGTGTCTCGTATAAAAAGCACAGTCCAGATGGTTTAAGTTGTTTTACTAAAAATATGAGATCTCTGAATGTGGTTGACAGCGTGTGACTGTATACGGTGGAGATTAATTTCGACAAAGAGGCATTAATATCTGCTTTATGGAAATAAATTCATCCAGATAAAATAGCTGAAGTTCCGGACAGGGTCTGTAATCTCCTTCCGTCCTGGGACATGAGCATCTGTCTGTCTCACAAGTCTGTGACCTTGAACGCCCCCCCGCCCCCACTCCCAGTCGCTATTCAAGCACTCACAAGAGTAGAGCAACAGTAGATTTAGACTTGGACGGGGCATTAAAAGAAGAAATGCATAGACTAAATGCGAGTAATGCGACTAAACTTGCCTTTCAAGCTCTCAGAACACATTCCACTGCATTTTCACCGAAACACCGAGCAAGTGTGTGACGGAGGGCGAGAGGGAGAGAGTGGGGGAAGGATAAATAAGAAACACAATGTTTAAAAAAAAAAAAAAAAAAAACTTGAGATGATCAAAATAATATGGTATGTGTGTCTTCTTCAACGCAGATTCACTGATTATGAGGTGTTTCAGCCTGTATTCCCTTTTTGGGAACAGCCCACGAAAACACCTTTCCAACACACTTGCGCGCTCCTCTGCGCCTTCTCTACAAGTGTTCCCAAGGTGCACCCTTGGGAACACGGCTCTAACCTCTCGTTCCAGTCAACTTTCCCGACATCAAGGAATGCGGGTGGCATTCACGGATTTCGCCCGGCGACGCTCCAGCCTCTAATATCGGGCTGTAACGCAACGAGAACCTCCTGCTTCGTTTCTAAACGGACTCGGATTGCTTACCTGCTCCATGCAGGACGTCGAGGGCGCGCGGATGCTGGATGAGGTTCGTCCAGTGAATTCACACCGCGCTCCGAACTGGCACATAGCAACACGAATTACCCCTGCACAGCGTCAGGTTCCCCCCACAGAGCCCAGGACAGAGCAGTCCGTGTAGTTATTCTCGTCGGTCGCATTTGGAAAGAGCGCCATCGTGCGGTTGACTGGAGCGCACGGAGCAACAGGTGGATGGATGAAAGCAGAGGCGGCGGGTAGCGATGCTGCGTTCAAGAGCTTTGGGGAATATAAATTATAATTCTTGGCGTTTGAAGCTTAACAATAATATAAAAAAAAAACACACTAATTATTTCTAGGTTGTTTTTGAGGGTGGTTTACCGACACTTTCAGCTGTTAATGGTCGGCTAACAGGCAGAATACACATTTATCATCTTTAATTTAGCTACTCTACTCCACTCTATGCACAGTAGATCAGGCTCCACAGAAACACAGTTGGGGCCATGTTCATACGGTCTGCTGCGCTGAGAGAGCCAGCTAGATGAGGCTTAATGACTTCATGGCTGCATACCAACCCACAATTATCCCTAATCTCTTCTCCCAGATCAGACATAGACTACCGCTTAATGTTTACTCGAGGGCAACAGTGAGAATACTGCCTCTATAACAGTTATTGGTCTGAATTAAAATTCACTTTGTGTCTTAAACATGTTATTCATGCTACTGATTACTATCTGCAGCATTAACGTGTTTGTGCCAATAGTATTGTCTCAATGAAGTACTTAATGGAAATGTGGAGTGGAAATGGAAATGCTGATATCGAATGAATGCTACAACGAATTTTCCTCATTGACTGTGTTTCTGTATTTATTTTTGATTGCTTCTGTCATCCATTCGTGTGATCCATAGATGGCGGCATTTCCCAAGCATCTCCAATCTAAAATGAAGCTGGAAAATATTGATATTGAACTTCCGCCTTTTTAAAACGCTGCAAGTATTGTAGGCAGTTTCAAAATAAAAGCGTAGGCTCTCTCAACGACAAATCTGCATGAATTACTAAAATTGCATCTGTGAACTCATATCCATGTTATGGCTCCAGGTAAATAATGGTGTTTGTTCTACAGCATGGAATTCAGGAAGAAACCTTGAGTAGAACCCAGCTAATATGGAGGGACCCATCTGCCGAAGGCCAGCCAGGTAGAAACAGAGGAGTAGAGTAGATAGATAGATAGATAGATAGATAGATAGATAGATAGATAGATAGATAGATAGATAGATAGATAGATATGCCTTTATTGTCCCATGAAGAAAATTCGTTTTCACACTCTGTCACAAGCAACATATAAAACAACATGTAGCCAACACTGAACCACAGAGAGAGAAAAGAAGAACAAGAGAAACAAGACTTTTGGCATAGATACATACATCGAGCTGAATGAAACTTGTAGAATGTAATAATACAAGATATAGCGGATGATCTTATGTGACAGTTTGAGAGTATAAGAGGAATCATGGGCAGGTTGGTGAATTGTTCCTCCAGGTAGGAGTAGTAGTAGCTCCACAGGTCTGATATACAACAGCACTGCATAGTGCTTATGCATGGTAACGCTAAATCTTCAAATATATAATGTGAGAATGTATTTTACTCTAAACCTGTTAATTTACAAGCTATACAAATTAGAGTTTAGTCATCAGTATTTTCACGCGTATCTCTGAGGATATTATTTTGAAGTACCACCACCGGATGTTGGTTCTTGTTCTAGATGTGTTGGCGTCAGTGATGGAGGGCAACGTGTGAAGCTAATATTTACCCTTTTTAAAGACTCACGTCTCTACTAGGATCGTTTGAGGATGGTCGGGATGTTTACACAGACACGCAAACGCGTTTAATCCATTGCAAGCCCGTTTTGTCAGGTGAGAGACAACTGAAGCAATTTCTTATCTTTTTTTGTTTGTTAGCATCTCTATGCAAATTAGCCTAAACAATGACATCGTCCAAAGCTAATGTAAACGTTCAGTGACACGTTAAATGTTATACATACTGCGCAGTTTAAGTGTCCACAATATTGGCATGTTTGCCGAATTGTCAACCTAATTCTAATCTGGGATTGAAAACTTTTTTTTAAAATTAATTTCTCTCAGAGTATCCTGCCTACTGTGTTGTGTTTTTGTTGACAGATTGATTTATTTGGATGTTTCAGGCTCGTGAAATGAAAGAACACGTCTCTACCTGGCCATTTAATCAGGCGGGTAGTGGTGCCAGATTTGTTGTTGTCGTCGGTTTGGACTGTGTTGCCAAAATACACGCCCATCTACATCAGCAGCTGCAGCTGGAGGACAGAGTCGGTCTCTCCCCATGGCCACGGCGCGTTTCCCCGGGAAGACTGTTGACGTGGCCGCTGGAGCTGGGCTCAACCGGAGCGCTCCGGGGCTGGGCAGGCCACTGTGTGTGAACGGGACCCCGTGGATACTCTACCTGCTGGAGGAGTGTGTGGATAATATGTGGGAGTACTGCAGCGTGGTGATAGGACTGGTATCCATGTTCTGTTTTCTGCTGTCCACTTTACCGTAAGTGGTCAGTTTGATGTTTGCCAGCCTAATTAAGTGTTTTTAGTGTATGATTCATGACAAAAGACGCTTAGATATACACACCGATCAGCCATAACATTATGATATATAATACTGTGTGGGTCTCCCTTGTTCCTCCAAAACGGTTGTGACTCATCAGAGAATGGACATGTGTCTTCTGAGGGTGTCCTGTGGTTTCTGGTAACAGAATGCTATTAGTGGGAGCCTTTGGGTCCTATGGGTTGAGAGGAGGGTCCTCTGTGGATCATCCCACAGATACTTCATCAGTTTGGGACTTTTCAAGTTGTTCCTAAACCGTTTTTGGGTGACTGTGTCTGAAGATGAAGGCTGAAGATGTCTGCCTCACATTCCCTGTATCTAAAGAAATGTGACTCATAAAATTCAGTGACGAGGCAAACAAGACAGTGTTCCCATTCAATTGCTGTATGTCATTTTCTAATTAGGTGAGCAGCTAACGATAAACATTGTATTACTACAGGTACCGTTCCTGTGGTCTCCTTCAGTGTGGTGTAATGAGCACTGAGTTTAATGGCTACAAGCTCCAACAGTATCTCAGGTCATAACAAAAGACACTATAGCCTGTCCTCACCATGCAGTGTTCTCATGAGACAGTGACTGTTGACCTGGTGCTACATGTCTAAGTAACGTCCACATGAATGCCAGGTCCAGAAGGTTCCCAGCAGAACATTGAATTATCACAAGCTGGTCAATGGTATTTACTTCTCCTGTCATAATGTTGTGGCTGATTGGTCTACCAAGACCTGGATGACTGAGAACCTTCACAGACATTATGATTTATGTGTATAATAAATCTTGCTCTGTCTGTTCTCTCTATTTATATCTCTCTCTCTATCTATCTATAGGCAGGTCTATGAGGCCTACCGGAACGGCAAAGTAGAGGAGGCCATGTCTTTTGGTTTCCTCTTCTTCCTCTTCAGTGGCGACCTGACTAGCTTTGCAGGCTGCTACCTCACTAGCCAGCTACCAATTCAGGTGAACTCACACACACACACACACACACACACATACACAGCCCCCTCTTGGCCTGTTTTTTGATGTCACTGCATGTGAGCTCTGGTTTTAATTCCGGTCAAATCAATTTTCCCTATATAGCGTCAGTAACAACCCAAATTGTCTCACGGCGCTCTACATAACCCAGCCTGAAACCCACAGAGCAAGAATTAGATTTGATTACATTAGATTAGATTTGATTAGATTGCAATAAAAATGTTTTTTTATATTTTCAGCACATTTGATGATACACAGTGGGCAGAACCGCTGTTCATATGTCAGAAATGCTATGTTGTGACTGATGTTTTGAAGCAGGTAATCACATACAGTATATCTTATGGGATCATTTTATTTAACCTCCATGTGAACAGTCAGATTAGAGTCGTTGATCAGGACAGTTGAAGGATTACTGTGGAAGCAAATGTTACCACTAGGTCATTAACAGCCTATGAAGGTGTATCCCTCACAGCCTATCTGTATTCTGTAACGATAAACTGAGCTGCTGAGTATTTGCAATTAATTACATAAGAGAATCATTTCTCTCTGTCTCTCTCTCAGGTCGTCACAGTGGTGTTTTACATCTTCACAGACTTGATCCTCATCTCCCAGTTTCTCTACTATAAGATCAAAAACAGCTCCAGCAGAAGTAAGCAAATGTCACTATGTCTGATCCTTTGGAGCTGGCGGTTCTTGACCCCATCATGACCCTCCAGATAAATGAAAAGCTCAACTACGAGGAAGGAAACACTTCCTATTGCTGAGTCAGTAGTTTCACTTTGATCTATGTCACATAAAAAGATAGGGGTTACAAAGCACTGTCAGTTTTGCAGGTACAGTCACGATAAAGCAGTCTTTTGTAAAGCCACTTGGACTGTACATGAGATCCGATCAGAGATTCCTGCATATTTCCCTCTCAAGTGAATATAAACACTAGGTGTTTATTGTGTTGTTGATGTGATTTTGAGACGGGAATGAGCACAATGAAGTGCAGATAATTGTGCAGATTCCTATGGTTTCTAAACACATTAAATGTTTCACTGCTTCTTACTCTAGTCAATCATTTTTGTGTTTGTCCTCTAGAAAGTCCCATGTTGAAGTGGATGTGTTTCATGTGGTGTGGTGCTGCTACATTAGTTCTCCTAGCTTTACCCAAACTCCTAATAGACAATAGTGCAACTTTAGACACCCAGGTAGGAAAAACCTTCCTTTATTTTACACTGGAGATTGTGCTCGTGTTGCTTTGTGTCTCCCTCACTCTGTCTCTGTCCTTTCCCAGAGTCCAGCTACCTCTAAATCAGTGGAAATCACTGGCTATATATGTGGATATGTGGCATCTGTCTTCTACCTCTGCTCCCGTTTCCCCCAGCTTTATAAAAATGTAAGTGACATATTGAGTTCCTATCATTGTTTTCTCTTTGAGAAGGACGTTCATGGAAATCTGTGCTTATTATTACGTCAGGTAGTCATAAACGGGGATCGAGTGTGTGTGTCTGAAGCAGGAGGTGGGATTTTGTGAGGTTTGTGTATGCAGTCTCTTTGTCAAAATGAGAACCAGGCGTTGAAGACAATGGGGCTGTTGTGCTGAAGAAACATCCTGCTATTAATCACCAGAGACTAATGCCTCAGTAGATTGCCAGGACTAGAGAAACTTCTGAGCTAAACTTGCACTTTCTGACAACTGTAAATCATTGAAGTCAGATTTCCCCTGTGGAATGTCCTGCATGTTCAAACATGTTTGTTTTTTCAGTGCAAAGCCCAAAACCTGTCACCATACCTTCCCTGGTGCCGAGTTTAGTGTAACAGTATACAGCAAAACAGTTGAGGAACTGCTACTGTTAAGATCTTTTTCAGTTTATCTGTAACAAACTGTTGTTAGTGGCCTAGTGTTGCATGAGCTCCACCTGTGCAGTAATCTGTGTTCACGGTGGATCAAAGGACTCGTCTGGGGTCAGATTATGCCCCATTATAGGTTAAATATTTTCAGATTTAGTGGTTTCACTCTCTGTATGTACAGTACCTATTAAAATATTAAACAGCTTGAATGTTATTACTTTTATGAATGAAATCATGGTCAATATACTCACTTGCTAGTTCACGGAGTACACCACTGAAGAAAATGCACTGCAATATAATGGATTGTTTAAAATAACTAAATTTATTATACTTTGTGCCTTTATAAACTAAAAACAGTCTTACTGTGAATGCACATATTTGATGTTATGCAGTTTCTAAATTAGTGATTTATTTAAGGCGACTTAGACAAGAAATAGGTGTTTTGAAGGCTGTAATTTGTAGTACTATTGAACTGTACTACTATTGAATCCAGCTGAACCACTACCTTTCTTTCACAAACTGAACATTATTATAACACTTATTATTGAATCATGAATGGGATTCAATGCAGAACTGTTACATTAGAATGCATTCATTTGTCCCTAATGTTTTGGAAAGTGATAAAACACCTTTCTGTCAAAGTGAATATAGATTTCTACACAGTAATGCCAATTAATTAAAAGTATATCATGTATAATAAGTGACTGTATAAGTACTCCAGTCAGTATCTGGTAATGCACCTCTGGCTGTGATCACTGCACTGAGACTTTATAGATGGGTCTCTGTCAGGCATCTGAACACTATAGTTTATAAGCCATTTTATTTGCAAAGCTGTCAAATGCACAGCAGTTTCCAAGTCCACCCAAAAATTCTCTATTAGATGAAGGTCTGCCTTCATCTTGTCTTCAAACCATGTGTGAAAACCTTTTATAGGCAGCGTGCTACAGGTGCACCGACACAACACATTTGCTAACTGCCGTTTGTGCTAAATGATGAAGTCTTTGTGGATGTAATGATGGTAATAACATGGTCTTATTTAACCATTTGTGTCCTTTTATGTTGTTGAGGTTGTAGGAATTTAAAGTACGCTCTAAGCAGATTAATGTAAGCGTAAGCGGCAGAAACCTGGTTTGTGGTTGACACCTAGCAACCAACTATTTTTCATTCTCACTGACTGTGGGTTTTTGTGTGTATCGGAAGTGGAAGCTGTATTAATAACACAATGCTGAAGTAAACAATAGGCCATGCCTGTAGACCAAATGAATAGTACTAACAGTGGAGGTCCTTTTTTGTGGTGCTTCTGTTTATTTATTCACTACTGTGTACATTTAGTTCCAACGACAGTCTACAGAGGGCACCTCGTACCTGTTGTTCGCCCTGGCCATGATGGGCAATGGAACCTATGGGTTAAGCGTTATAGTGGTCCTGCCTGCACTGAGGGGCTCCAAACAGACCTTCATCATCAAACATCTGGCCTGGCTCATCGGCAGCCTGGGAGTGCTCATACTTGACTTTTTTGTATCCTTTATGTCGCGAGTCGTAGCAAAGTTAGCCAAGCTAAAGATTCTTGCATAGATGTTTAACCTGTTGTGAAGTGTGATGTCAAAGAAACCTGGTCACCGCCAGACGTAAGTATGTACTACTTGTAATGCCTGCTGTTTGAATGTGTTGGTTCTGTTAAATGTAGTCTGAAATCGCTGGCAGTCGTATGAGCCTTAACCTTGTCAGGTGACTGCCCAGTTCGTCATGTACAGGAAGAACATCTCTGCCAAAAGCAATGCACTACTCAGCGTCCCTGAGGTGGAGCCTCTTCTGTGTGAGGAAGAGGAGCTGTCCGTGTTGTAGCGCTGAGATTAAACACCAGCATGGAGCACTTTGTCGACTACAGACTGGTTGTTTTTGATCAGAGACATTTCAGAAGGTTGTAGTAGCTGCAGTACATGTACTGATAAAGCTGCAGTCAAGAGGACAAACAGACATGATCCTTATATTCGTAACACTGGATGTTAAGATAAGAACCAAGCATTTCCACTCTTTGTCTCCAGGCAGCCTTGTTTTCTGGTTATGATCACTGTCATTTTTGAAGAATCATTCCACAGGGATTTCTGTGATTTTCTGATGATGGAATAACTGTATTTTTATACTCCATCGGGGAGCCTACACACCCAGAACAGGACACTTAACTCCAGATGTTGCTTCACAAATGCAAGCTTAAAGGAAGAGTGAAGTGCCTGTTATATTTACACATTTCTGACAGGGTGAAAACACTTACTGAAGCCAACAAGGGCAAATAGTCTAGGATGCATGTCAGCTAGAAGTTATTATTTAAAGCTTAGAAATAAAAAGGTTCACTGTTTATTTGTTTTGTATGGCACTTCTTATTTGGAAATCATGGTTAACAAGAAATTGCCACAAACAAAATGTTTCATTAACTTTGAATTACATTAAATGGACAGGATGTGGACGTCTGCATGGACACCACTCCTCCTGAATTATGTTCATTTTGTCCGGCTCCATACTGGCTTCGTTTCTGTTTAAAATCAATTTAGCATTTTTCCACTTCCTGCTTTCTTTCCTGTCTCTTTTGTCCTGGAAAAATACTTTGTGCCTTTATAAACTAAAAACAGTCTTACTAATGCACGGCATAAATATTTCATATTATTGTTTCTGAATTAGTGATTTATTTAAGGCAACTTAGACAAGAAATAGGTGTTATCAGTAGCGTTGATAATCACGTCTCTTAGTATTCTTGCAACAGCTTCCTCTTTTATAAGATTTTTTTTTTCTTGGAGAAGCCTCTAGAGAACGTGTCTTAAGAGAGGGAACATTAAGAGGGATGGTATTTTGAACGTAATGATGTTCAAAATTAGTTAATACAGTTCCAATCTGTCATCTGGTTTAAGGTAGGGAGGAATTCATTTTTCGCTTCATTACAGTTGTCTGAACAGAACGGACCAAATCTATGTCTTATTACCGAGCAGTTTAACTTCGTAATTAAGGGTTGGAAGATTGATTAGTTTTAGATCATCAGCAGTTCTCATTAGCATTAGGTGATACTGTCACTGCTGAACCTGATCAACTAACTAAAGTTCTGCAGATTTTGCTACCTCAATAAAATGTGAACATGAGCTTTTCCCCCTGTGTGTAATAAGAGCGTAAAGCTTCGCAATGGCTCTTCGTGTCATTTCAAACTGGAAGGATCAATATTAAAATGTAACATTAAATTTGTATATGTATTTATGATATTTTGGTCCGCCACGTGATGCATTAGTTTAGCATTATGTAGAATTTTATTTTTATTTTTTTTACTAAAAAGCAAATTTATTTTCAAAATATGCAATTAGATTAACATGTTTTCCCCATTTCTGCAAATTATTTTTGTATTGCACAATTCAGACGTATCAGTTCCTTCTGTTATGCTTCTTAAGTGTAGCACAATGAGTAGATATTTATTGTATACTGTAGAACCTGTACCATTTATAAGACTAGTTGGTGACTCTATTTCTAAGATACAGTTATTTAAATATAATGTTTTGAATTGGCCACTTGTGTTATTGTTCGGAGCTCTGTGCCAGGTCATGTAATGTCTTCCTATAATACCTTTATGTATGTTGTACAAAGCCTGAATAAAATGCAATATGGCCAAAATGTGTCACTGTTGTTTTGATGCGATGGACATAAAATGTGGTCTCACATTTTCTTGATCCAAACATTTTCAAATCAACAATTACCTTTGGACATGTATCACATTTAACATAAGGAATTTAGACTGTTGACATGATGATTCTGTCATATCAAGACATGATTTGGAGCTAAAGTTAACTCATTCTAAGGAGTAAATTAAGTGTGTCCTGTTTAGTTGGACAAATACCAAAAAATTCACCACCTGGATTTAACTAAGCAAATTGGTACGAGCCTCCTATTGGATGATAACTGCATCAGGTGCCATCAAGTTATTTAACCCCGACTGATGCAATGAGTAGCTTCACATCTCTTAAATAAAAACTGGAAGGATAGTGGGGAACCATCGTCTCCAAGGGAGAAATGTGGCTGGAAAAAAATCCCGATTGATAGTGACTGGTGATCACTTACATGTTTGGATGTAGCCTTAAGAAAAACACTAATCAATGGTAAAGACAGGACTCTGGAGACAATGGAAGAAGGTCATGTGGTCTGATGAGTCCAGATTTACCCTGTTCCAGAGTGATGGAGCATCAGGGTAAGAAGAGGAGCAGATGAAGTGATGCTCCCACCATGCCTGGTGTCTACTATACCAGTCTGTGGGGGCAGTGCTATGATCTGAGGTTGCTGCAGTTGCTCAGGTCCAGGTTCAGCAACAAGGAATGAGGTCATCTGACTACCTGGATATACTGAATGACCAGGTTATTCCATCAATGGAGTTTTTCTTCCCTGATGGCACGGGCATATTCCAAGATGACAAAAGGTTTCATGGGGCATGAGACTTTATTTTCACACATGGATTGGCCCCTTTGAAAATCTTTGGGATGTGCTAGAGAAGGCTTTGCACAGTGGTCAGGGCCATGCCATCACTTCCAGGACTTCTGGTTCTTCTTCACACTGAAGATAGTTCTTTGGGGTTTTTGTCATGCTGTAGAATAAATTTGGGGCCAACCATACGCTTCCCTGATGGTACTGTATGATGGAGAAGTGTCTGCGTGCATTTCTCAGCATTGAAGACACCATTAATCTTGACTAAATCCCCAACTCCATTTATAGAATTAAAAAAGAATTCAGTCCATACTCCTATACTGTTCCACCTGCTTCTTCAATATGCTATCTATTGAAAACAAGGCCAAATTCACACGCATAACCACAGCTTCCAGAATAATCGGTTTCCCCATGACAAATCTAACAGATCTCAATATTAGGGCCACTGCATGCATCACAACCCCAATAGAACAGGACCTACATTGACTAAACGGCACTTCACACCATTACTCTTGGGGAGAAGATATAAGGCATTGAGGCGCAGAAGGGCTCGCCCTGTACTGTGGTGATCTTTGTGGAATGGAGACGGTGCTGTGAAAAAGAATTTTCCCCAAAGGGACAATAAAGTCTCAAGTATAAACTCAGAAATGTAGCCCCAAACTTTCAAGGAACCTCCACCATGCTTCACTGTTGCCTGCAGACACTCATTATTGTAGCACTCTCCAGGTCTTGGGTGAACAAACTGCCTTCTGCTACAGCCAAATATTTCAGATTTCAACTCAAAAGTCCAGACCAGCTGCTGCCATTTTTCTGCACCCCAGTTCAGTGCATCCCAGTTTTTTCTACATAGTAGAGTCTCTTGGCCTTGTTTCCATGTCAGAGAGATGGATTTTTGGATGCAACTCTTCCATGAAGACCACCTCTGGTCAGACCTCTCCAGACAGTCCATGGGTGTACCTGGGTCCCCACTGTTCTGTAAGTTCTGAACTGATGGCTCTGCTGGACATCTTCAGATTTTGAAGGGAAATAAGCTTGATGTGTTTTTCATCTGCTGCACTAAGCGTCTAACCACTGCGTCTATAATCCAAAAAAATAAATAAAAATCCCTGACTTAGTGCAAGTGTACCTATAAAGATTGATGCTGGTTTGAAGCCAAAGGGTAGTAACACCAGACATTGGTATGACTTAGATTTTTCTTTTCTTCGCTCACTTTGCATTTTATAAAATGATAAAACAAAATAAACAATCATTATGTATATTTTTGACAGCATTCTTTGTTCACAGCATATTTTCCACATCTGCCTAAAACCTTTGCACAGTACTATGCATATGGAAAGAAATAATATACACTTGTCAGTTTGTTAGGTACACTAGTGGAAATGAATGGATTCTAATATAATAGTCCTGCACTAAATCTTAACTTCATCTTTCACTTTATGTTTAAGCAGCACGAGAAATAGTTTGTGGAGCTGTTAAACTGGATTAAATTAAACATTAAAGTGTTTCAGATATTTACTCTAACCCGCTGACTAATAACAACTGTCGATACAACACAGGACATTTCAATAATCTCTCAGTTAGTGGAAACTAATACTAAATAGCAAAACTTTGGAAGCTAAGATCTAGTGCAGGGCTGTTAGAAGTTGGAAGACATTTGTTTTCATCACTGTACCTAATGAAGTGGCAAGTGAGACTAGAGTTTATTGTACACAGATGTAAAGGGAACATGGAAGATGGGATGACCTGATCCCAGTCACCACTTGCCATGGACTTTTGTCTCATGACCTCATTGTACACTGTTTTATTTCATTTTTCCCCTTCTCTCCCTTGTTTGTCAAAATTGAAAAGCTAAAAAAATTAATAATAATAATCGGTCTTTTATTTTATTTGTCTTGTTTTGCATGCATTCATAGGAAAAACAGTTATCAGTGTATTTTGTATCTGCGCTTAAGTCGCTTGACTTGCATACTCAAGGGTAATGTTAATTTTCACTGTTAACGCTCAGCGCTATCCCTACATTAATAGTTAGGCTATAACACACTGACATCACAACAGTTCAACTTTAAGATTTGAATACAAAATATTTCCTCGCATATTTAAATATAACAACAAGTCTTTGTAGAGACCTGCAGGTTTTTTGATCGAGCTCATCGACCAACCGATCCGATGCGTGTCTCTGACTGTGAAGAAGGAGGGAGCAGGGAGATTTCAGCTCTCAGAGGAGGGAGGGGCTTCCTCCAGGGTTTCAGCTAGGGATGTGTGATACCGCTTTTCCGCTTTCGATCCGATACCAATTAATACCAAGGCTAATATCCCGATAACGATACCTTTAGACGTCTACTTGTGTTAATGAAAACGATGACTTATACAATGAGTATTTGTGAGTGTAATTTTGAAAAATGTATTTTACACATCTGTATAGGAGTAAACAAGCTGCCAAATGTCAGACTTAATCAGAACAATTAAAGACAAACTGCAAATCAACAAGTCAACTGAAAATCTGAGGAAATCACATTTATAAAAATCTCTTTCAAGCAAAAATTAAAATAAGAACAGTCGCTCGGACTTCGATACAATTCTTTTTCGACCAGTTCTTCAGATTAGAACTTGACAAAACTTGAACTATGACAAAAAAAGGTCACATTCTGCATTCACATTATACAGTCATTTACCATTTATATTTTTTTTGTTAAGAAACAACAGCATGTTGACATGCTCTACGTGTATGCCTGTGATGGGCACTGTGATGTATTTTGACCAAATCTGGATGTTGGATGCCTGCCTTCCAGCATAAACGTCTGTCTCAGGTATGGGAGCATTTCACGCGCGTTTTACTTTCGAAGAACTGATCACAGATTCACCGTCATAAAAGTATTATTTCCTGTGAAAGCAGACTTGGTATCGATATTTTGATGTGAATATCGATTCCAAACAAACACGTTTAGATCGGAAGTATCGACATTTCTGGATCGACACATACATCCTACTTTCAGTTGGATGGCAGCAGGCGGCTGCTCGGCTGACACGTAACTAAAGTTAAAGGTGCTGAGGAGGCCTCGTCGCGGAGTTAAGTTTTAACTTTTTTTCCCCACTGGGCTCGCCCCGAAACGCGTTGTCAACTGTGAAATGTGAACGGGGAGAGGAAGGGTCCAGCCTCGGGATTGTGTCGCGTTTGAGCGACGACGAACGAGAGTTTGACCTGAAGTCAGAGCAACAAACCCGAGCGGCTACTTTGAAGTCGCAGGCGACAGGGGGATAGTTGGATGTGGCTGTGCTAAAATAATGTACACACACATTAGCAGCTAACGCTTGTTTTCTGCGTGGAAAATGCTCGGGGAGTGAGGGGAAAGGAGGAGGGGGTTTCTTTCGTCTTCACGGGAGGTAGAGAGGGAGCGAGAGAGAGAGAGAAAAAAAAGTTGTGTTGGAAGTTTCCAGCGGCAGAGACGGGGCTTGTTCGCGCAGACAGCGGGGAGGGGTGCGGGTCCAACATGGGAAACGGGGTTTGCTCCCGGAGGCAGCGGAGGATCTTCCAGTGCCTTCTGCTGGTCACCGTGGTGTGCGGGCTGATGTACGGGGGCATGCTATCCTACGAGATGCACAAGCAGCTCAAGAGGACCGAGGCGATGGCGCTCAAGTATCAGCAGCACCAGGAGTCGCTCTCGGCTCAGCTCCAAGGTAAACACACTAAGATTGAATGTGGTTTCGCGTCCACAGCTGACAGACGTGAGCGCACGGCCGGTGTCAAACCAGACTCCGCGAGCTAAAAGCACACTTTTCTCTTTGTCGAGCTCGCTTCAAACGCTTACACGTCTCGGCACGTAGTCAGAAACTGTGCAAGATCCATTGCTAACCCTACTTCAGTTCGGCATCCACTTGACACATTAGAGCGTCAGATTAAGTTTAAATCCTATTCCTCCTGACATATTTTCCAAAGCAAAAAGACCTGTTTGCTTCCACGTTTTCTGGTTTAAGCCTCTCATGTGTCTGCATGCTTTACTTTGTCATTGATAATAGCGGATGAATATTTGTTGCAAAAGGGATACGAATGGAGATCTTGTAAACCATTGTGTTGTTTTTACAAAACCCTATGTAATAATAATTAAGCAAACAAATGTCATAGTAAAAACGTATTAGTATTAGTAAGGTAATGCCAACCAGCCCTTAAAGCTAAAATAAGTCCTTATTTGTCTCTGCAATCTGACCTAAGTAGACTGTAACTACACTGTGGCCAGGCTCTTATTTACCAAGACCGTGCCTCCGACCTCTGACCTTAGCTGACCTTCTAATCTCCTGCTAAACCAGGTTAAGATCTGAGTAGGTTGGCTTTAAAGCTCACTACAGTGTTCATTTGGTCAGACAGGTCTGCGTTATTCACGGGTGCACTGTAAAAGTGAAATTAGATCCCACACTCTTCCCGGGCCGAGGTTCCTAGATCCCAGACTTCTCCAGGGCTGAGGTTCCCAGACACCTGGTCGTAGTGACTGTGACCCGAGGTTCACGGCACTTTATCTAGGAGTCATGAGGTCAGCCACAACATCTGCTGCTGCCATGCACAGCTGGAAGACCAGAGGAGGGAAGGAGAGCCCCGTCACCTTAGATTCAGGCAAAGCAAACTGATGATTCACTGTGTCAGATCCAGCTGTTGTAACTTTTTATGTCTGACCTCCATCGCACATGTGAGTTATTGTGTCGTCATGTTGGTGTTTAGAACTCAGTAGATACATTCTAGTGTACGTACTGATCGCACAGCGACACCACATGGAGCAGTTATCTGAAAATCTTTCTGCATACATTTGCACGATAATGAGGAGTCACTGATTTCCCAGGCCATTTTAATGTCTTCACAGCTCAGTCTAACGGGCTCAGGTTGATATTGGATTGTAGATTTCAATATTTTGTTGTTGCAGAAATTTCTTATCTGAAAGGCATGATTTTAAAGTCTCTGTTAGAGTTCCTGAAAGTAAACCATGAGCATGCATGTTCTTGTAATCATAGAAAGCACGGTCAGCCCTGGTGCCAAAAATATTTGGCTGAGCGACAGGATGCTGCAGCACCATGATAATATGAATGGTGCCTGATACTACCACGAGTGAGGACTTGCTTTGGACATATAATCTGGCCTTCATATAAACCCATTACAATAGAGGGGATTGTACCATCTTAATAATACTGTACTTCTTTCCAGCGTTGAAACTTATTTCACATGTTTGAGGGGTGGGATCAAATTAAGTCTTATTTTACTTTAATTCATTCATGCATTTGATGGATGTGAAGATTTTCTGATTTTCCTTTTGAATACTTTAATAATTTAAACTCCGGCTTCCTCCTGCATTAATCTCAACAGAGTTGTGTAAATTGCTGCTTCCCACAGATAAATGTTATCATCGGAAACATGCATGAATAGTTTGCGAAGTTAAATAGTTAGGCCGGGGTAGATACACTGTTAATTTAGTCATTTTCATGCATGCACTGCAGCCCGGAACTGCAGCCATCACCCAGATGAGCTTTTTGTGACCAGGACTAAGTTGGGCCGAACCAGCAGAATGTTTCTGTTAAAATCCCAGCTTGAGGAACTTTTTACTAACCCCCATCTCTACAAATGATTAAACACTCTCTTCCAGCAGTGACCTCGCTGATTTGCTCACTCTACATAAACATAGTGTGCTGTGTTGACAGGATGTGGGGTTTTGTGTCATGTCGTTATGCCATGAGTTTAAAATTAACAGCTGGGTGGAGAGCCCGCTCCCAAATGGCTTTTCAGAACAAGGTTTGTGCCCATATCAGGGAGTCACAGAGTGTCAGTGTTTCATTCAGTGCAGGCTTCAATCTACCTAACCAGGAAGTCCCTATCATCTGAAACTTTGTCCTGCTTGTCTTTTTAGTCTTACTGGTCATTTGTGTAAAAGTATATCCAGACCTGAGAGTATTATTTTAGTCAGTGTCAGGTCAAGCTTACTCAAATAGCTCTATTCTTTCAAATGCTGCACTACAGCTGATGTATTCAGAATCGGAGACAATGGTTGCATAATGTGACACTTTTGAATGAAATGTGTGTGGCTCAACTCCCTTTGCATTGCTCAACATGCACACCACACCCTTAACTGTTATTGTTAAGTGATGGATTATTCAGCCAATGACAAGTCCCAGTCAACCTGATACCCACAGTTGACTGCTGTTTTTCTTGTCCTATATTTAGAGGTTGGCCATCGCTTGGGGGTTTGTGAGCCAGCCATATTGATTCACTGTTACCCACTGTAACCACAGGCTCTTCAGTTGTCCGTCATTTAAAAGGATCAAGTGGCACTTTGTGGTTATGCGTGTACTCTAACAAATGTGCCCCCCACCCCCCAAAAGACCTCATTGTTTTCTCTTTTGGACTAACAGTGGCATACAGAGCTCTTCGTACCAGGTCACATGTATATATAGAGATGTCAAAATTAACACGGATTAATCAGTCATTATGATTAATCTGTGGTTGAACAAATGTTAAGTTGATCCAGTAGTAACTGGCAGCAGAACCAGGAGATAAAGATGTAAGATGCTAAGCAGCACATTGTCCCTCTCCATGGGAAATTTAAGTACAAAAAAAAAACAGATGGAACAGTGGGCTGACATAAAGTATTATACAGACTCCGCAGGAAGGAGTTTTCTTTTCACCGAAGCACTTCCAGCTTCGAATACCACAGTTAGTCAGGGATTCTGCTAGCACTTAGGCTAACGCATCAGCCAGCTTGCAACAAACCGAGACAAAGACAAGTCGGCAATGCTGGCTTGAAAATATCTCCTTCAACCACTGCTCTGGGTGAGAGACTCTTTTACTGTGCTCAGAAACGTTGGCTGTTAGAATGGGAAATGAATGAAGTAAAACTGGTAATACCACAAATGGCATGTAAGAAAAATCAAGTTACATGCAGATGATGCAACTTTTTCTGAAGCCAAAGAGCTTTTTACTAGCTATTATAGTGTGGGATTTAGTGGCATCTATCTGTGAGATTGTAGATTGTAACTAACGGGTGACCTCTCCTTGTGCACTGACTTATGGTATTAAATACGATAAATAGTGCTGTCAAAAGTAAATGCGGTAATTACACCTTAACTCAAACTCCTGGCTCGTACCTCGGCTTCAGAAGCACCAAAAGTTGGTGAAAGTGTTATGTAATTTTCCCCTTGATGCTGTCTCAGGGAAACATTTCTCTGCTTTTAAACATAACTTTGACTATAGCCAACGATGACTAAAACAGAAGAAGTAGTTTTGATGCTAAGAGACGTAGTTTTGGTTAATGGCAGACCTAAAGCAAATACAAAAGATTGAGCTTGGCTGAAGCCCAGTTCAATTATTTAAAAAAAACTGCCTGGGTCAACCCTGATATTATACTGGTCAATCCACCCCAGTAGAAACATGATGGGTACCAAAGAAAAGTACTTTCTCCCTATATAGATTTAAAACCCTCATTCTAAGCAGCCAACAAAAATGGAGAATTATACAGTGATGAAAACACATTTATGAATACTGAAATTTGTATTTGTGCCAGTAGAGAGCCCAAATTCTACACAGTGCTCCTTTATATATTTTTTTCTAAAAGATCCCATTGACTTGTTAACTCAACTGGCTCCTTGTGTTTGTGTGCACTTAAGGACTGAAGTGTGAGCACACACACAAATTCTCCACAGACAAAGCGCCCCGTTTCCCTGCCTGTCCACACCATGAGCCAAATCTAACCAATCCAATCTTCACCACATCTAGACCAATAGCTCTGCTAGTAAAGGTCGCCACAATAGAGAGCTCGCTTGTTCTCGCTCTGCAGATGCACTTGAACCAGACTGTAAGGGAAATGTTTCATTGCTCTGAGGGGAAATCCTTGCACAATAAAGGATCTCATGCTCCTTGAAGCTTGAAGATAACAGCAAGTTTAAAATGGGAAAGAGAGAGTCTAGAAACGTTTACAGGAAGTGGATGCTCATTTGTGGTATAGGTCATGCTATAATGAAATAGCAGTAAGCCGTCCATGTTGGGGAAAAACGAGCAAAAAAAAAAAAAAAAGACAATTTTTCTCTTTAATCTGCTCTTATTATGACATCGATATTTTTGCAAGCGTCTCCCTGCAGCTGTTGCCCGGTCATGCCGACCTCTGGGGAAAGGGTGTGTGATGTGGCCTGAGAGCTTATGGAAGAGCAGCATGGCCTCATGTTTGCCACTCCTGACCATGTACTGCAGAATAAAACCTCCCTCATCGCGTGATGCTAGATGACCACCTGATCACGCTCAGTATTGTATTTCACTAAATGCAACTGATGTGATCTGGCACATACAACCGTATAAAACCTTACTTTTGCATGGAGAGGATCATTTCTCAAAGCAAAGTCTGGACTTCATGGAAGCGATTTTCCTGCTGGTCAAGTGGAGGGTACTGCAATTTGGAAAGCATTTGCATCCAAGTTTGTATTTAACTTCTCATGAGCTTAGCTTAGTGTCCTTAGTGCACATGTCCCTCTGTTTGACATTACATCTTAATAGACTATGTAGTGCATCAATAATACCTGTAGTTTGGCTTCAGTCTCCTCTACCTTCATCTGCGTTTCATTTGCAGTTAGGTTCTCTTTGTCCATGGCGAGTTCTTACTTAACTTCCCGATGCCAGCACAAATGACTAAACCTGATTTGTACCAGCATGACGTGTGGGGAAATTTCAAGGCAGATGCTGTTAAATATACTAGATTTCTTTTATGAGTCGAGTGTAAGCATGCATTGACTGAATATATAGAACAGGAATGCCCGATCAAGTTTTGTCCTCAATCTGATACCAGTCATCACTGTCTTAATTCCAATAAATAAGGCCGTCAAAGCTGGTGTAGTGCGGAAAGTGTAGCTTGTACCTTGGCACCAGAAGCTACAACAGACGGTGAAAACTTCTTTTAAGTGTTCAGTGTTTGTTGTTGTTCCCGTGCAGCCTTTGCCTGGGGGTACCTGACGCACAGCTTTTTTAATTATGTTTTTGGGTGGTGAATAACATTTATTGAATGACTACTTCCTACTGCCCCCTTGCAAGTCACCTGAAAATTTCCACTAATTTTAAATATTTCTGACTGACTTCACTTTGCACACTTGATTTTTGTTTTTCTTCTTCTTTGATTTTTGAGGCTAGCCAACAAAGAGAAAGGCAATGTTTCGGCAATACAGGGACGTGGCTTTTGTTTTATGGAGACCTCAAATCAATTTGAACAAAAGCTCAGACTTGGCTGAAGCCTGATACTGATCCCTTCCAATTATTTTGGAAATGCCTGGATTAGCCCAGATACCGATCTCCTGACACTGATCAGGACATCCCTAGTGTTTAGTACAGCGGCTAAAAAGTTTGTTTGCTTTTTACCAGTTGAAGTAATGCTTAGTTACTCTTTTAAACCGTAGTACCAATTCTGTGCCTCTTCTTGTGCTTGTGTTTCTGAGACTTATTCTCCCCTCTGCTTTCTCTTGGTTAATCTTGGCTGTTTCTTTCATTTTCCGTGTTCATTTCCTGTACTTATTTTCTCCGTCCCTACACCTATCCTTCTGATCCTCTACTCTACTCCCCCTGAGTTTTGCTGTCCTTGTGAAATTATCACAAGATAGATGCTTCTCCTGGAATCTGTTGAGGTGGCATTCAGAGGGAAGAAGAGCCACATCATCACTTTGACTGCCCATCCCCCAGGGAAGAAGCACAGACTTCATGTTCAGAGTCCAGGTTTTTAATGGGTGAATCACAGGCTGCTTAAGACCACAGCAACTCATTAAAGTCAGAACAAAGTATGTGGACTGAAACAACAAGAGGTGACCGATGTCTTCATCGATGCTGAATTAGAAATTAAGTGCGGGTGTTGGTGGGTGTTGCTACTACTGCCACTTTGCCGGTGTCAAACAAAGTTAGGAAAAACTTCCACATGTTGTCAATGATGCTGCGTTTATAGATGTCTTAATACCACAAGCTTGTCTTGATGCCACTGGAGTTTCCTAGAACCAAGCATGGTTTGGTAAAGCAGCTGAACAGACACTAAAAATGATCATCACCGTGCAGAAGTGTCTGCTGAACTGGCTTCAGGAGACTTTTCTGTCTGCCGCGGTATGCTGCCTAATTCGCCAAAGGATTTATTTCTGAATTATCTGATTTAACGTTTAAACCTGATGAGGGGGTAAAAGGAGGCTATGAAATGGGAAGCTGTGTGAGAGCATGGAGGCTTTAGAAGACAGCTGAAGAGATTAGCAAGAACTAAGAACTAAAACATGATATTGGGTCAAATAAAGATGTCTTCAAGAGATATTAGCGTTTGTAAAAAATGCTTTTTACTAAGAATTCTATTTAAACTAGGAAATTGTTCATCAAGGCAGTGCGTACTTTACAAACAGTGATCTGCTTCCTCATGATTTCATTTTGATTGTGGTAAACACCAGCTACTAGGTCCAAAAGCAGGAACTACACTAGTAGTCCCAAAGATATTTCGAGATACTGTCAGTCTTGAGGCGAATACCACAGTCATCTGTTGATGGAGGAACTGTCACAAACTCTGTTTATATAAGTATCACGTCTGGCTCTCACGTCTTCTCTCTGTCTGCCTTTCTCAGGGTTGAAGTATGTTCTTTTGTGGCGCACATATTTGCATATTGTTCTTTCTGTTCCTGGTTTGCCTTCAACCTGGTCCAAGTGTACCGATAGTTCAGAGCACTCACCACCTCTCTGTGTTCTCCTTCTCTTTGTTTATCCCATCCGTGCTGTGTGTGTTCAGTGGTGTACGAGCATCGCTCCAGGTTGGAGAAGTCTCTGCAGAAGGAGAGGCTGGAGCACAAAAAGGCCAAAGAAGGTGAGAAATATAACACACACGCTCTATTCAAGCTTCAAGACAAATTCCCTTTTTATTTTTATATACATCCGTGGTAAGGAAAATATTACACACACTACAGGCCATTTAATAAGACACTGTTGTGTAGGTGATGTTTGATACATTTCTAAAAATAATAATAAAAATAATAAACTTGTGTGTGTTGTTTTATAGATTATCTGGTTTATAAACTGGAAGCACAACAGTCACTGAACAAGGAGAAGGTATGCTTTTACAACATTGTTACATTTCCTCTATCTATAAAACTATCTCTAGACTTTTTTTACAACTCAATTGTTCCGTCTTTTAAAGTGCTGACAGCATTTTCTGTTTGGTTAGGTGTTTATTTGTACTAGTGCTTTGCCAACAGTATTGCTATGACTAAACTTGTCAAAATCTTTGTCTTTCTGCTCTAATAGCAAGACTCCAGCAGCAGATTCAACTCTTTACAAGTGCAGCATCAGATGTTAAAGGTACGAAGACACACATGCTCATATTTAACCTCCGTTGTCATGTCATTCCCGACCGTATTACACATCCTTCCTCTATTTGGTTTGTGGTGTAAACCTCGTGGCGTAACTGAGGAAAGACCATGTGACGACTATAACCTCTGTGTCTAATAGAATCAGCACGAGGACCTGAAAAGGCAGTACTACGATCTGCAGGAGCAGCATCAGGTCCAGGGAGAGGACCACGGCCGGCTGCTGGACGAACACAAGGACCGCTACGAGAAACTGCAGCAAACCAAAGAGGCGGAGATCTCCCAGCTCAAAGGTAGGCACAGTCACACACAGAGGGCACATTGTTGACTTCATGTACAGCATATGAGAGTCATTTATTTCGCACTAACGAATTTATCCCTGCTTTAATGCTGTCAGAACTTGAACACTCACTTGTCATTTCATTAGAGACACTAGTGAAAACAAATGGAGCATGAAGGTTATGTATTCACTATGATTTAGTTTAATTTTCATTTAAATGCTGTGGTTGGTAGCACTATTGAATTGCATTGCGTTCTACTGACACGTTTCTATTATTTTGACATCCCCAATTTATTCAGTGGACTGGACTTAATAACACACTTCAGTGTTTAATTTAATCCAGTTTAACAGCATCACAATACAAAAGATTTGACACTGTGTCACCATAAAATGGACATTGGGAGCCATAGAGGAGGATTTAGTGCAGGACTATTATATTAGAATACAGCCATGCTCAGTAGTGAACCTAGTGCTTTTAGCAGTGTAGATGAGTATTAGAAATTATAAAATGCACAATGGAGACATGTATGCCATGTAGTTAAGCCCACTGTCTCCATCTTGTGTCTTAAAAGAATACTGCATACCTGAACTGAAATAGATTTATGTGCTGATTTCTAGTCCTGAACTGAAAAGTGATGTGATTCACATGGCTGTAAATCAGTTGTACCTAACCAGGCAAAACCAGACCGTGTAACGTACGTTTTAAGTTACGTAAATTAAAATTACTTGTAATTGTTTCTAAATATACTACGTAATGTATAATCCAAAAGGCGTTAAATAAGGTCAGCTGGACTTGTAGGAGTCCAGCTGACCTTATTTAACGCTTTTTGGATTACCATGACCTGGATGACTACGTAATGTATACTCTCTATTAACATGTTTGCTGTTTGTCTCAGATAATGTATATAATCTGAGAGAGGAGAATAAACAGCTGAGGAAAGCTCATCACGACATTCACACGCAGCTGCAGGACGCGCGGGTGAGAACAGACACACACAATTTGTTCAGACATAAGACTAAAGCTTAATTGTTTACATGGATACTAAAGGAAATGTTTAAGATTAATAACGTACATATGCATTTACATTGCCCAAAACATTAAGCCGAATAGAAATATAAAACTGATCCTGCCACTCAGATCTGTTGGAAATATAGCAGCTAACTTTAACATAAGTGAAATCATTCAATAGAAAAATAGAATCTGGAATTTAAAGAAACAAAAACTTAGCTCTGAAATTAACAGAAAGCTTTCAAGAAGAAATTTAGATACATGTAAGCGTGAAATATACTATCTACGAGTTTAAAAAGGAACAATAAACGAATTGTTTTGCCGATGCCATGTTTCTGTCCCTCTTAGAAACCTTTATTTATATTTATTCCACCCAGACCATCAGAGCTTCAGAGCAAGGGTTTACATGGTCATTAGGTGCCAAAGGTTCACACCACCAAGTCTGTTCTCATCGATGGTTACATGTGGCATTCGAGTCATTCTTAGTTCTGGTAGGGCTTTTAATTATGAGGGGAGAACAATGTAAATGTCAGTGATTTATAAAAATACGTGTAAGAAGAGTGTGTTGTTTTATGTAAAATGAAAGATTTGTTGGCATACTGACATAAAAATGACTTTGTCTTCCCATTGCTGCTGTGTGTTAAGGTGCAGCATCTGGACCTGAAGGCCGCTCATGACCAGCTCGCACTGACGCTGGAAGACCACAAGAGTGCGCTGGCTGCAGCTCAGGTAGGACAGCACCACCGGCAGGATGTTGACTGCAGCCGCTGAGTACCTCCCATTGAGGCTGAATCCAATCATTTTATCACTGTCAGCAAAGCGACACATTAAGTCTGGGTGGAGGCTCTGTTAAAGGACTCGTAATGAGTCTTCCCTCATTTGTTAAAACAAACAGGGAATAAACGCACTGGTGGAAAGTCCTGTAACAAGCATGTCCACAGAGAGGGTGTAAAACTGCAGATTATTTTACATTATATGTTCTCAGTAGGATTAGCTCCACCTCCTCTAAACCTCTGAAGCAGAAGAATGAGTGTTGCAGAGGACTGTGTAATTCTCAACTGAAAGGGAGAAAAAATGCCAGAGGTGTTTCTAGGTTTTTTGACTAATTACATCAGATGTTGCCGTTTCTCCTTGAGTGTGACCTTTGAATTAGTTTATTGAGTGTACAGTAGTCTGCTGATTTCCTCCACATTAATAGTCACTCACTCTCTTTTCCACAGTCTCACTCTCTTTCTGCCTGTCTGCTTTTGCTAATTTGTTTTAAAGCCAGTCCTGCTTTCCATCAGTGCCTCTGGTTTAATGCGCACACACACACACACACACACACACACACACACACACACACACACAAACACAAGCACACACACTCTTTCTTCACTCCAGGGGGTTTGGTTTAGTCAGGGCTGTCAGAGCAGTACATCTAAAGCACACTGCAGCCAATCAGCCAGAAACATATAATGGAGGGACTGGAGCGAGGCAAAGGGACAGGAGAGGAATTTAGGAAGGAATTTTTAGAATTTAACCCCTTGGCCTGGTTAGAAAGTCAAAGGAAAGTGTTGTATTTAATGGTTTGCCGGTAGGAGCGGATGGTCCGCTTGAAATGAAGTGCCATGCTTCAGGGGAATGTGGAAGTGTTGAAATCGTGTGATTAAAAACTGTTGCTGATTCAGGATGCTGGTGAATTAGCGGCTCTACATAATAAATAATAATAAATGCAGATAAAGACACTGACTGCTTGTTGGCTGTTTCCATGGGCAGCATTTTTTCAGTGATTTAGACGGGGGCTAAATAAAATGATCCAATTATATATATTTGTTTTCATATGCAAAGTGGATCTGCCCACTCTGGATCATATATATGATCACAGAAAATGTTGTTTTTCCCCCTCAATTTGACAACACTGAATTCATTCAACTACAGTCATGTTTCTATCCCTTCCAGGAACTCAACACCTATCTGTCAAATGCTGAACCTTCTTCGTCGGGCTACATTCCTGTTTTTGTTTCTTCTCAATTTTCTCAATTCTCAATTTTAAAAACATACTGTCAGTAATTTCCTAAATCTTTTCCCTCCTTTTTAGTCAAAGCTATTTGTCAAAATAAGAAATTTAAAAATAATATTAATAATAATAATAATTCTTAATTCGTTAAACAGTGTTTCACCAGCAGACGTATCATTAGCAACGCTATTATTTAAAGAGTTGGGGTTCATTTATTATTATTTTTTTCCATTTGCTAATAGCAAAACTTATTTTATTGAATGGCCAGTAAGTGTGGACCTGTGTGAAGTGAGATAGTAACAATCATGCAGAATGATAGAGATCTATCTTTGTTCCTTTGTTCCAGGTGCAGTTGGATCAGTTCAAGCAGCTCAAGGGCTCCGTGGACAGAGGACCCAACGTGATCCAGTCTAAGCAGCAGCCACAAGCAGCCACCACAGCCCCTGAGTCTCATGTCCATGAAGCCCAGCAGACAACCGGGCTGGAACACAAAAACGAGCCCGTCCACGAGGATCAGCAGCATCACCAGGACACTGAGTCGAGGGTAACGGGCTCATCTCATTATCCAAAGGTTTACTGTAAATATGAAAACACTATCATCTAATCCTTTCCCTTGTGACTCCCTTCTCAGGTGGTCCAGCCTCAGATCAAGACTGACCCCGGTGTCTCCCAGCACACTTTGGCAGAAAAAGAGGATGATGGAGAGGGAGAGGCGGAGAGGAGGAGGGAGCTGGCTGAGGAGGAGATGGCCCAAGCAGGGCAGCCCCAGAAGCTGGAGGAGGACCCAGACCAACCACAGGATGAGCAGCAGGAGGAGGAGGAGGAGCCAGAGCAGCCGGACGAGAACGCCTTGGACCGGCAGAGACGGCAGCCACAGCAGGTCAGGACTTAAACTACTCTGGCTTAACTAAACACGGCCCACACCAGGGTTGTACTGTTCTGGAAATGTGGAAATGTGAATCACGATTTTTTTGCCTAGAATTGAGATCACGATTCTTGGGCGCAAATTTTTTTTACACTGATGAACTTTAACAAAACAAAAAACAAATGGTCATTGAAGTAGTAGTAGTACTGCTGACTTCTCTCTGCTTCTCTCCCGTTTCCACACACTCAACTGCTTTACAATAGGTAGAGGGAGGAGGCAGCGGCAGTGCTGCCTTTAGGGGCGCTTGAAAAAATCCGTGAAGAAATGGGAGCATTTGTTTTTGATGTCACTTGTGAAATAAAATGCTTAAGAGTCGGTGTGTTTCAAAATGAGATCACATGGGTGTGTGAATCAAGATTGCGTTTTTTAAACGATTTATCGTGCAGCCCTAGTCCACATTTCTTTTTCACTTGGAGTGAGAGACATTTTAACATTCCATTGTGTCGTATGTGGTACGGCATTAGATTTTTGAACAAATCGGAGCTCTGGAAATGAGTTTGAGTAAATGCTACATGCTATATGTTGTTGGAAAGCTAATTTTCTTCTGATTTCATTGATGAGCCATTATAGGATTCAACCAGCACATTTTGTTCAAAACAATAAAAATGAGAAAGGAGCATAAACTCACTGCAAACACCTCATATCGATCCAACAATCAATATTTTCCAGGTCAAAGCGTCTCTTTCGTATTGACAAGGCTCCAAACCGTCCATTTCAGGCCTGGAAAGAAGCCCGTTCCCCGTCTTTCAACCACAGACTGAGCCAATTGTAGCCCATTTAGTGGATGATTGACATTTCATGTAGCCAATGAACTGCTCCAAACAACTATGCCACTTCCCTGGCAAAGTGGGAAACGATGCAAAAAAAGATTTTACTTCACTAACTCTGTATCCATTACTCTAATTATAGAATATAGTTCCTCTGAGTGTCACCTTTCAGTGGAGCCCAAGATCATGACCGTACGTTGAAGTTATGGCCTTTTTATTCACATGTGTCCAAATGGTACAGTTTGGAGACGCCTGGTATTACCCTTAGTTAAAAAGGCAAAAGAAACTCAGGTTTGGTCATTTCTATATGCAATTTGAACTCAAAGTAAGTAAGACATTATGATCAGACTTACTTTTGATTAATGACACTTTGTGTGTTCAGCAGCTTCAACGTCTTATTCTGCCATTCGCCTTTTCCAAAGTTCTTTCTTCATGCTCTTACTCCTTTTAACATGTGTGTGTGTCATCACTAAGGGTCTGCAGGAGGAGGCCCAGCTGCACCACCAGGCGCCAGCCCCGGTGGAGCATGGGAAGTCGGCCTACGAGCAGCAGCAGGAGCAGCAGCGTCTGGAGGCCCAGAGGGCCGAGGAGCGCAGGCAGATCCAGATGAGACAGGAGGCCCTGCAGGCCCAGAGAGATAAGGTGCTGAGGGAGAGAGAGCAGAGGCTGAAGGAGGAGCAGGAGAGAGAGGAGCAGCATCACAGGGAGGCCGACAGACGGGAGCAGCTGCTCAAACAGGAGCACCAAAGGTCAGATGGCAAATCAGAGTGTGGGATTCTGTAAAAGTGCAGTGTCTCAGGAGGAATTAGAGCTTTTTACCATCTAACTGTCTTTTCAAGGGACCAAAGACAATTGTAAAGGTGACTCAGTTGACTGATTGAAGATGTGACATACAACAGAATCAGTCAGGTGAACTCTGAAGTGTACAGTGTTATACTCTTTACTCTAAAATAAAATAATAAAACTCAAATAAAGCAAAGTTGATTAGACAGTGCTTCATATAACAGATGGAAAAAGAGATAAAGAAAGTAGTAATATTCTGCATGGAGTCTGTCGCTTCACCTCAGTGTAATTTAACTGCAGTTCACTTAAAGAAGACAAAACTAAAGGCAGCAACACAAACAAACACCAACTGAAGAGAGGTGCAGTAAAAGACTAGCAAAACATCACACACGAGCACAGCAGAGATTCTTTGGTGATGTTTCACAATCATTTGATTTCTGGTTATATTAAGTCTAGTCACATTTGAGCCCATTGAAAAAAACTGATTTGTTTTCACCCTTCCTTCCATTTGGATCTGAAAACCCACTAGTAAAAGCTGGCAGTCGGCACTTTG
Organism: Mugil cephalus; assembly: GCF_022458985.1. NCBI lineage: Eukaryota > Metazoa > Chordata > Actinopteri > Mugiliformes > Mugilidae > Mugil > Mugil cephalus. The sequence continues at coordinate 24,503,419 of NC_061778.1, forward strand.
AGTTCACATTCTTCATATTATTAGAACTTGAATAGGTTTTAGAAACAGTTCACACATGCAGTACATAAACTTGGTCACATAAACCAGGTTTGGTGTGCCCTCCTGAATGTCAACACAAAATAAGTAAAAAGCAGAAGCATTGGTTCAAACTGTTGAAAATAATTTAAAGTTATGCAAGGCCTTTGTTTAAAACTGCCTGACACTGACATCACATGTTTCAGTCTTGATGCAGGCAAATACACAATCTGCTGCTTGGTGCATAATCCAGGAGGACTCATATGGTGACTCAGTTAAATCCAGAAAGGAGAAGGGGAGGGGAAAGCAAGCAGTGCATGTTTAAACACTGCCTAGTTTGTAAACCCATTTCTCAGCATTAATACTTCTCTGAATGTCGTGTACTGTCATTGTTATCAGGAAGAGGACAGAGTATGAGAATCTGGACAATGACATCGTTCAAGGAGAAGAGGAGCACCACACCAATGACGAAGAAGGTGAGACAGAAATATAAAAATAACTAAATCTTGGGCTGTACATGAACAGGAACACATTCAAAATGTGTGTCTTATTTGCAATATACTGTATCTTACAGCTCTTTGACAAAAAAAAGTTAAGATGGACATGGATGGATAATTGGATGAGTTCACAGCAGTTTTGTTTGTGTTCTAACAGAGAGAGATGGTCACATGTTGCACGAGGAGGATGAGAAGCAAGAATCGGATCACAGAGGGCCTGCACATCATCAGGTGATTATCTGTGGCCTGTTTCCATCCTGCTCTCTCCTTCTGTTAACACATTCCCTCAACATCTGTCAGGCTCCATAATTCACTTATCATTCACACCGGTCCACCGTGTGTCATCCATCAGGGCACGGACTCTTAATAATCATCATCATCTGACATCTTCCTCTTCCCTCTGTCCAACCTCTCAGTCCAACTAGTGAGCCATTTCATTTTCTTGATAGCAGCAGGGGAGCTCGTTCAACAAACTTGCCCGCATCAACCCCTCAGAGCTGCGGTTTTGTGGCTTCCGTTTTGCCATAGCTCGAACTCTTCCGCGCTCTCTGAAATTGCCGTAATCTCATCGTGCACAGGGCGCTGTAGACGGTGAACTAGACCCAGAGGACGACCCCAATAACCAGGGAGAGGACGAGTTTGAGGAGGCCGAGGATGAGCGGCACGCGCACAAGGTCGCCCAAGAGGAGGAAGAGGGGGTGGAAGAGGAAGAGGAGCCGGCGGCACCGGCCAGGCACGGAGACACACACCCTGAACAGCCTGCTGTGGAGGAGGAACTGGTGGTGAGAAAAGGGACATGGAGAGATATGATAACAATGAATAAAAAATGTAGACGATGCAGCGGTCGAATGCTCTGAAGCTGCATCAGCAGAACCAACTAGAGATTAAAGCAGCAGGAAAATACAGAGTGTGGAGGAAGAAAAGAAAGATGTCAGTGTTCATACACAAAAACACAGCTCAGCGCCGCATGATGAACCTAAGGGAAGGAACTTGAAACTTGTGTGTGCTTTCAGATGGCTGGAAACCCAGATCAACAAGAAGACACGCTGGACGACCAGTACCAGGAGGAAGGAGAGGATGAGGTAACACAGCTCAGACTTCTAAATGTAAACTGTGCTTCACATGTGTCACTCTGAGCAGTTAGACTTCACTGGATCTTTACTGAAGACAGGCGTGTTGGAAATGAAGCTATTTTATGTCGTTGTTGTTGGTGTCCTGAAGGCCCAGGACGACATAGCTGGTGGTCAGAAGAGAGAGGAAGAGGAAGTGGAAGAGGAAGGAGAGGATCCGTATAATGAGGAGAACGTAGAACAGGTGGGTTCTGGGTTCCGCTTGGCGCTGGCTTCAAAAACGAGTCGATGCCTATAGACCTCCATGTTAACAGCCTAGTACAAAAACGGTTTTGGCCTCTTGAGCTGTATGGGGGTGAATTATATGTGTCAATTCAACACATTTAAGTCTGAGCTGTCAACATGGGGACGATTAGAGCCACCTCACTTAGCTTCATTGTTTCCTTGTATCAAGAACTGCACCATAAATAAGTGATAAAGTATTCTGCTGTCTTCTCTTCTAGTTGAGGCAGGATAGTATAGCTGATAGCCATCGCTCTATAATACTGCTACACAATTTATGAAATTGATTTGTGTTTTTATTAGGCGCAGTCCCGCCTAATGAGGACCATGAAACAGTTTATCTTGTACAGGTGTCACATCCAGGCATTAGCAGGCAGGGATTGACTTGTGTCAGCTCCAGTGTGTGTGTGTGTGTGTGTGTTTCCTCCCTGTAACTTGAAGCCCAGCCCGTGTTCATGGTAAACAGGAGAGATCAGGTGCTCAGTGTGTCTGGGTGTTTTATGTTCACCTGGGCTTGGTTTATTTAATAGCTCTTATATGGGAATCTGTACGAATTGAGAACCACACAGTATATATGATGTGGTTACTATTGCTTACGTAATGAATGTTATTTCTTTATTTTATTTCTTTATTTAATCATTTAATGAGTGATTTCTCCAAAATGTTTTTTCTAACAGTGCTGAGATGTCCTTTAGAAAGACATTTGAGTCCTTACTACTTTCTGTTGTGTAACTAAGACTCACCTCTGACCTTAGAGAACCACTGTAGTTTATTTATAGTGTCTGCTTTAGGTCAGACACACTGTTAGTTTTATGCTTGTAATATTTGATATTACAAATATTGTCCCATCATTTCAAACTTCTATATTAAATGAGTTTCCTGGTACTTCCTCTGCCCATCCTTCTCTTTGACAGACTCATGTTTCATACAGTCTGTCTCTGTAACCTGAGCTCAGTGGAGCTTTCACTAGGAGCTTCATTCATTCACAGCTGTGCAGAAGACATAAGACACTGTTTATTTGTCCCACATGGAAAATTACCTTGTCACAATAGCTCAGAATGCGGTACTTCATGGCATGTTAATTAACTAAAAATCTGAACACTTCACTTTAGAGCAAAAGAATGTAATGTTTTCATGAGTTTGTGTGATGACGTTGTGCGCCTGTGATTGCCCCCAGGATGAAGCAAAAAACCAGGAAGGACCAAGAAAGGAGGGAGATCATCAGAACGGCGGGAAGAATAACGAGGAAGAGAATTACGAGGAGGAAGAAGACGATTTGGAGGTGGATGCGGCTGCTGGAGACAAGGGAACCAACCGCAGAGCAGAAATGTAGTTCCTTTCCAGGCTGCCCGTAGAGCCAATCAGGTCTTTTTTTCCCTTGGTTCCCAAAGGAATTAAGCCAGCCATCCGTTTGGAATTCCAAACAGGAAAATTGGAATATCATTCCTGGAAGATGGGCATGTTAATCCAAAAACATTGTGAGTTTGGAACGGATCAGCTTACACTGTGGAAACGGACACAATTTTTCAGTAAATGGGATGTATACTGTATCATTTTTACTCATTTGCTTTTACTCGCACGTCTGCCTGGCTGCCTGTGTGGGTCTGTGTTTCAAACAGCGGTCAAACAGAGAATGTATTTTATCAGTGTGCTCTCCTTGAGTATGTTTAAAGCAAGTAAAGATAAATTATCTTTATGTCCTCATGTTCGTGCCTTTATATGTATGTTTTATGCAGACTGATGTTTCCTTTGTAGAGCTCAGATGTTAATTTACATCTCCCATTCCAATCTGTTGTTTTCTGTTATTTATTGTCTATGACAATCGTACAAGGTGCAGCATTTTTATTTTTTCTTCTGACTGAATTAGTTTGTGTCATGATAACTTTTACCAACTGATAAGCAGGAGCCTTTTCACTGGATAGTTCTGCAGAAGGCAAAAAGACGTTTCTGGTGAAGCTGTTCTGTGCTGAAAGTGTCACGCTGACATGTGCCTTTCCCTTGTTGGAAACTTCTTTTAGGTCTTAGTCTTTTTAAAGCATTGTAATCGGAAAAAAAAGCTAAGAGCATGCCAGTCCCGCTGGAGCCAATGTCTCACCCTGTCTCATCAACTGCTGGTGTGAATTCCATTCACAAACCTAATGCGTCTGTAGTCTACTGTACAATGTATAGTAAAATAAATGCTGAATATTTGTACATTTGTACACCAGTTATATTTGATACAAAGCTGTGGCAGTTGCATTGAACCCTGTTTGTCATCTGGACGGTGTGTGTAGAATAAAAAGGTCCAAGGTTTTTAGACAACTGTGAGTGATTCACCTACTGGGAGACACAATTCAAAGGCCTGTATTGTGAGATTTAGAGTGAGCTGCAGATGGAACACAGTATTGTGTTTGATTTAGTCGCTACCTTGGGATCATGTTGAACCTGGTTCAAGAGAAAGGTCAATATGAGTGCCCCCCTCATGATGTTCATATCCTTGTGGTGGGAAATGGTCATAGTTTACAAGTTGTTACATGTTTGTTGAGGTTTTCACAAATGTTGGTGGTCTTCTGTAATTTAGATGTATTTAGATGAGTTTTCTTTGTAACTTTGTATTACCTTTATTAAGCAGCCTGGTTGCTAGTTGGCTAAACCGTCGGCCTCGATGACTTCACTTCCAGACCCAGACGGTTGTCTAGCACCGGTGTCCCCATGACATTATGTGTGTATGAGCCAGAAGTGACTGTATTAGGGTGATGAGAAATGAAGCCAGAAACGGCTACGGTTCCTTCAATGTCCACACGAGGCTGGCTCCAAAAGTGAGTCGAGCCCAATGTCTGTAGCTGTCTGCCTACCCCCATCACTTCTGCTCACACTCCACCTTTTCGCCCATTTTTCAGTTTCCATTTAGCAGCGTCAGGCTAGATCCACACTGACCTTCAAAACAGCTCATCCAGATTCACATCCATCTTGTCACTGATTTGCAGTAGAGGGATGAGCTGACAGGGAACCGGAGATCATCTGGTTAATCAGACCACACATGTCAATGACGAGGGGAGTCCAAAATATAGCTACATCTGAGGCATATATATTTAATATAATTTAATAGACCATGGGTACACTACTCTAAAATAAAGAGTAGGCTTTGAGTTAGTACAACATATTCCTTGGCTGTTTCAGCATTCATCAAACAGGCTGACAGTCCTGGAAATATAATTCTACTCCAGTCTGAGTCCTGTCAGTTCCAACGGTCTACTGAGTGTAGTTACAGATTGCAACCAAATCAATGATCTTCACTTTCTAAACATCTAGAATAACCCACAGCGGCCACTACTGCACTGTAAAAAACGTACACTGCATCTAAAAGACGCCTGGAGACACTGGATCCAATGCAAAACACCGTGAAGTGCAGCACCACTGATGCCAAATTAAGCTTCCCTGACTAACCCTACCGCTAACCCTGTTAAGACTTGGGTTATGGTATGTCTTTATACCATCATGTATGTGAAAAAAAGTTGTTCCTAAAGCTTTTTAGTGTGTGTCTGTGTCAGACTGCATCCTGCCGGAGATGATTCAGTGGTGACTCAGACTGAAGTCAGGATGCTACATTCAGTGTTCAGCTGTTGATAGGTAGATAGAGTTGTTGGGATGTTCCACAGCTGAAATGTCTAATAAAACAGATGGATGGATGCACTGTGGACTCATGACTTAGACTTTCAAACAGAGACAGGATAATTATAAACATGCATCGAGCAGAGGAGGAAGAAGAAGAAGAAATCATAATTATTCACTGAATGCGGTTGTTACATGTGCACTGCAGGCCGCAAATGTTCCCAAGTATAAATCCTGCCAGCCCTGCTCCTCATCCGCCGGCTTCTGGTTGAGAAGGGAGAGGTGAGAAGATTGCACATGAACTCGCTCACATGGGAAATGAACCGACAAATCAGGACGAAGTGAAAGACGGAACGAGGGACAGGCAATTACGTCTAATGAACGACGTTTGTCCCCAGCACACAGCCTCAGTCAGACCGTCCCTCCTCCTCTCAGCCTCTATTTCTGCTCTACCTCTCACTTCCTGTCATCACAGCTGAGCTTCCTCTCCATTTCTTCCCCCTGCGCCTTTCGCCGTGCCCCTTTCCTCCTCCCCGCCGTCGTCGTCCCTCCACTGATGTGAGATTGTTGATCTCCCCAGAGGGGCCGAGGGCTGCTGATGGAGCACGGCGCGGCAGTAACAGGTGTCTCATTACTGCGCTAATAGCAGGCCACGGGGAGACGTACATGCATTTCTGCAGTGACGACGGCTCCTCCACATTCCTCACATTCTTGCCATCTCTCTGTCATTTCATGGGTGAATTACCAGGCGTGAATAATTTTAACGTGTCGATTGCCTGGAGCTCTGAATCTATCTTGAGACGAATGCCCACACGATTGCGGCGGATTATCGAACCTTCCATTTAACACCAGGGCGAGATTTACTATCATTTTTTTTCACCCACAATTTTTTTATCTTTCATTTTTTGGGGGAGGACAGACAAGTGCAACTGCTTTTATTTAACGTCATACTGGAAGAAAGCGATCTGAGGCTGCACGTTTAACTGATGACACCATAAAGTCATCAGTTAAAGGAGACCAGCTTCTCCCGTTGACCTGGATCCTGTTTGCGGAGCTCATTATACAGTCTCTCCGCAGCAGTAACGGCCTCTCATTCATCAGCCAAACCGGAGACTTCATTCGGTGCACAACAGTAACACACAATTGCACAAACAATCTTCAACACTTAAACAAATCCTAATGAGGCATGTAACTGGTGTCTTTTTTTTTTCTTTTTTTTTTCTTCTCGCCCGGCTGTGAGCTTGTTAGAGAATATATCAGCTGTAGCTTCTCTGCCTCTGTGGGAGCAGTGGGGCCGCGCTCCTCGTGTCGGTTTCGTGTGCGTGCACCCGCTTCGTCCCGGGTACATGTTTGTATGCGTGGGTGGTTGCTTGGGGGTGCACGCGTTCATGCTCGCGTCCCGCCATATCGGATATCAAAGTGTGTTTACGTTGCAGGTGCAAGCTGAAAATGAAACCAGCATTAAAGGAGAATACGCTGCTGCAATGTATAAATAAATCAACGACGGGAGGGGGCAACGTGTGCGTAACCCGTGGAAGTATTAAGAGAGCACATTCATACCACAACCATAGTGTCAAACCCCAGTAATGCTACTTTATGCATGCGATTTGCTTTATTCTTTTCATCCATAGCACTTTATTGTGCCTCACTTTTAGTAGGCAAGGATTCCTCTTTGGTTACATGTTTCAGTGTGTGCACGTATGCGTGTGACTTGCTGCATATGAGCTCACGGGTCATTACCCAGTCAGTCAAGTGGACGCTAAATGAATGATAAGCTTCAAAGCAGATGTTCTGCTACACCCAGCGAACAGACAGCGACCAGTTCAAATCATCGACAACTGTAAAAGAAGCTGCGTTTCTGCCAGCTGGGTGTAAAATAAACACGTGTTTGTTGCAGTCTGTAGCAGAGTGTAAATGTGTCGGCTCAGCAAAGTCCTGAGAGATGTCGAGCTGGTACAGATGAGTCATGTACAAATCTAATTCTCTCTCTTCCCCCTCCATCAAAGCCAAAGTTTGTCAAAATGGTTCAATATGTGCAGTGTCTCTGCACTGTGCCGCACACAAATGGATGTTAGAAAAAAGTACCTTCAAGATATTCTCTGTTTATTATCAAAATAGCCCTAACAAGTACAAAAAAATCTTACTTTACAAATACAAGCAACATCTTGGTACATTTCCAATACAATACTGTTAATGTATTGTTGGAGTGGCCTTAAAAAGTGTTTTTGGGCAACAGTGAGTGTAGATACCGTTACTGAATACCACGGTAAAACATTACCCAGTTGGTTTTCCTGACAGGAGGTCCATCAATCTTGCAGCGCGGTTTTAAAGTGTGGGGTACGTTGCGGTGTGATTGCCAGACTCTGTGCACATCCATCCATGGAAGAATGTCATAAAATGTTGCACATCCTGGTGGTTTCTGGGAGTGGGAACCTGATGGGCAGAGAGTCCTCCGGGAGCTTAGGGATCCCATCCAAGACCTCGAGCTTTGGCAAACAGGAGAAAACTCTGCACACGGACAGAAAGCAGCAGAGACAGGATTTGTAAAAAAAAAACAATTGATAGATATCATTCTGATAAATTTCAATGAAAATATTCATGCTAAATCAAAGGATAAGATATAAGTGATTACATGATCCATACTGACAACATATAGAAAAAGATGACCAAGGTGAGGCCCACAGAATCATGAGGGTGAGTAAAAAGCATGTCTTCTTGACGTGCTCACGCATCCCCACCAATGTTCCCTTGCACCATAAGTCTTCCCACCGTGCACGGTAGTCATGAGTGAAGGTCACCGGGTTGCGGGCCAGGTTGAGGGAGCGCAGCGGGCTGTTCCCCAGAGCACCCAGTCCCCCCAGGGAGCCGATGGCATTTTCAGACAGACAAAGGTGCTCCACTGCTGGGAGCTTTGGCAGCTGACGTAGACACACCAGGTGGTTGCGGTGCAGGTTTAGCATTCTGCACCTGCCCAGAGAAAAAAAAACATTACTTAGTTTGTCTTTTTGTGATTATTGCCAGCTATTATATTTGGTGAAAGTGCCATAGAAGCTGGAAATAGAGAAGAGGTTCTATTTGTGGTGGGATGTGATAAATTAGCAATGAGAAAACAATCTGTATCAGACAACACCAACAGAATCTAAAAGGAGCGGCTCACAATAAAGCCTTAGTGATCTACAGGTTTAAGATAGTGTTATGTTTAATTATAGCTTGGTCTGAAACCATTTAAACAGTGTGAGCTTTCACAGGTTGACAGGAATGGCACTTGGAGAGACAAGACATTTTAATGGCTGAATGCATTTAATAAAGCTATCATGACCACCAGAATAATTTCTATCAAATATATAGCTTTTATATTTACAAGAATTGTATAATTTTTATTTCTTTAACACTGTCTCTGAGCCAGGTAAATTGTCTACCAGGTGAGGGAGTAGTGGTGCAGCCTGGATACAGAGTAATTTATACCTTGGCAGACAAACAGAACTCAGGTTGGTGAGAGAGTTGTCTATTAGTTGCAGTTTCTCTACACGAATCAAGCGACGTAGGATCCGGAGGAAGTTCTCTTGCTGGAAGGCATCACCCAGGTCCTGATAGGACAAATTCAGCTCCTGACAGGAGAGCGGTGGTAGAATCGTCAGTCCCTTCATTTTACTGACTCAACCCTCCATTGTGTCTGTTCTTCAATGCCGTCGATGTTAACACAAACCCACACGTGCATGCTGACTTACCAGACAGTTTTCCCAGTTCTCCTGCAGTCTCTCCTCCCATTTCTGTCCTTCCTCTTCTCTAATCCTCCTCCTTCTCTCCAAACTCCTCTCCTCTTCTGATGGCCCTTTTTCATTATATTCATTAAAAAAAAAAAGTCGGTAACAATGTTCACACGGTTCCTAATCCTGCCAGCAGTTAGTAGTTCTTCATGTGGTAAATTAAATGAAACACGGCTTATTCTTCCGTTCAAATCATTGAAATTTAAGCAGGGCTCTTTGTAGAACTTCCTTTTGAAATCCAGCTTTGGCAATGTAGGCCACTGCAGCATGAAATACAAAGGCACAACTTTCCAGAAACTTGCGTTACTAGTCTTTGCTTCTTTTTAGTCCTTCAAGAATGAAACTGAATTTTACTGAAAGACAGAAATGGCTTTTGCGGTGCAGCAGGAGTTAGAAAACTGTACAGAAAACTACAGAACTTCTATAAAGGCTTCATACGTTCTTTTGCATATTAATCACGCACCTTCTCTGACCCTGGGGCAGGTCAGCTGATCACCGGTGACATCACACTGCTCCAGTCGATGCCAGGACACAAAGCGGAACCGACTTGATGGAAGCTGACAATAATAATGAGAGAGTGGTCACTCAGTGGGACGACTACTAACTAACTAACAGAGTGAGCTTATGTTGGTGCACAGTTATTTCCTGTAGAGTCTTAAAATAGGGTTGAGTGCATCATTCTGCCAGGTTTCATTTATCACGTCTAATCATGTCATTCTACACACAATCAAATAGCAAAGCAACCTGCCACGTCCATTAAAGGAAATGACCATGCACTTATTACAGTAAAACAATGTTTTCTATTTGTGTCTCTTTTGCTAAAGCATTTCCAGTGCCCACATGAAGAATATTCCTGAGAAGTCTCAGCGTAGTAATAAAATAATATGGCACGATATTAAACAATACTCTGGTAAGTGTTTTTAATTGCTGCAGTGAGATGCGGAACTGGACTCAAATCTTCACCTCATTTGACCTTTTCAACTATCGTACACCAATCCTCTTCCCCCTCACTTTGTCTGTGTAACCCTAACCCTTCTGTTAATCTAGACACAGGAATGACCCCACTCCAGCGGACCTCTCTGGTCACCAGGTCACCTGTTCACCTGTTCACATCATGTGAAATGCACTGCAAACATAAAATACAGCAAAATCTTCACTTTAATACACAGATAGAAAACTGTGTCAAATGACCAATTAGCATCAAATTACGCAATAAAAATGTTCTTTATTAGTTCTTTGTAACTGTAGCATTTAAGAAAGATTTTCCCACCAGCTTAAAACTCTGTGAGGAGCTCAGAGAGGACGAGTTAAGAAGCCATTTTTCTACTTTCTTAATTCAAACTGATCAAGATCCCTCTGCTAAGGATAAGGAGCCAGTGGCTTGAGGGTAAAGTAGTGAGCACAGAGAAGACAGAGACAGACTGAAAAAATATTAGAATCAGCTCAGAGAAGGCAAAAAGACTGGACTGGAGGATGCAGCAGCAGCACTAGTAATGAACAGTTACTGGCTTTACTGTGTGTGTGTGTCACTCACAGGTGTCGATACTAGTCCAGAGTCAGGACTGTGGTCCACGGAGAGAGGTGTGCGTGTAACCCTGAGGTCAGAGCACTGAGATGAGTGGGATTTGGGAAAACTGCCACTGAGAGTGTTCACACCTGAAGAACTGAGAGAGAGAGTAAGGACAAAGGACAAAAAAAAAAAAAATAAACAAAAAAACAGAGAAGGGGTCATCAGGTACACGATCACATCTTTGGTCTTTGTTTGAAGTGGAGCTGTGTTTTGGTAATGTTAGCCCTGCCGTGTGCTGAAACCTTGACCACCGGCCGAGTGGTTAGAGTTACAGTGAACTGGGCCTGACAATGCAGATTAGGACCCGTTGCCATAGCGCCAGTGGACACCTGAGCAGACCTGTGCTATTAGCTTATAATAGCATGGACCCCGGAGGCCTCTGTAATTGGTGCTGCATGTTCTTACTGGATGGTTTATTATTAATAATAACTGGTACTAATAAACACTTTTCAAAATAGAGTTATAAAATAAAACGTTAATAGTAGACAACTAGTGATTAAAAAATAAAAGTTACAGACAGCAATGAAAAGAGCAAATTAAAACTATTTAAAATGATTAAATATAGTTAGTAGTCAAATAAATAAAAATTGAGATAGCATATGAAAAAGTATATATGTAACAATATGTTTTTAAGTATAGTCTATTTTTTTTTAATTGTTTAGCAAATTAGCTGGGTTAGCTTACAATTCCAAAAAAAAAAAAGAAAAGAAAAAAAAAAAAAGCCGTCATTTGACACTAATACCGTAAGTTGGCAGACACCCCAGACTGAACGCCAGGTCTCTCATGCAGACACTGGGGCGTCTTACCTTTCTGACATGTCCCAATCTCCTTGTGGTAAATTCTTCCGGCCTTCTTTAACACATCGTTAACGGCTCGGTGTAGCCCTGCAGCCCGGTGGCTGTTACCCATGGAGCCCGCTGGGTTTGTTAGTCCTCACAGAGAGAAGGTTAACCGTCCCGCTGGCTCTGACTCGGGACACTGACACCGGCGAGGACCCGCTGCTCGAGCCGGAGCTGGAGGGAGGACACCGACGAGCTACTGGTTGCCTGGCAACACTGCTCAGGCCTATCACACGGCAGAGGAAACTGTTGCACTAAACTAAACTAATATTCAATTTTCAAATGAACTGCGACAGATTAATTGCCGTAAAACAAAGCACACTTGTCAGGCTTAAGAGAAAAAGAGCGCTGAAATTATTATTATTATTTAGGCATATTTTAGAGACTATCGGACCAAGTGACCAAGTGATTTATTTTTTTTTTTTTTGTTACATACATCTTGTATTCTTTCTTTAACCTGTTGTTGGCCTATTATTTGTTTGGCTGGGGTGAATAAAATTTCAGTAAACCTTGACGAACTCAGTGCAAGGACAAGATTGTCTTGACACTTTTCTTTAGACTTTGGGAATGTTTCCTAAAGGCAAAAAAAAAAATTTAAAAAAACTTTAGAAACATTCCTGGAAGACCAATGGATGTTACTGAAACCGTCAGAGACAGAACAGCGTCCATTAAAGGTTTCACAAAAAAACATTTAGGAAACATTCCAATGTAACCCGAACGTTGCAAAAGCTAGAACAAGGAACATTAACTTATTTTCCCTGAAGGTAACAATCCAAGTTCATAGGCTGAACAAAAATAAAACGTTCCTAGATATTCCCTGGACATTATAGAAACAAAATAATAATAAAATAATAATAATAATAATAACACAAAAACTTCTGTATAATTTTAGATATTTTTTTATAACCTTTGGGAAATATTTCCATTCCCTGAAGTTTACAGTTTGCCTGCTTTCACTTAAGAGAACGTGTGGAACATTCTCTAAAGCTTACTTTCTTTCTATGGCTGCAAAATATATCAAATACGAGATAGTGCCATTTCAAGGTTCGACTTTTTTCCAAAATAAGAATAAGTGACCTCATATCAACTTTATTATACCATTTGGGAGTTTGATAGTGAATTATATTTTGTGCATTTTTTCACTGCCAAGATACTACTGACATATAGCAGCATAACAATACAAATTGTCTCAAGACATTTTACAAAACCCAGCCTGTTATGGAGAACAACTGTACCTTTAACTGACTAACTATCTAACTAACTATATAATCAGTCCAAATAATAATTTCGTTCAGTGTCTGACAGAACAGAATTATTACCTTCCACCATTAGTAGAAACATTTGCAGCTTGAGAAACGTCTCCATGTCTATTCTTGTAATTTGTGTCTTTCTCTTCAGTGCGTTGTCATGGGAAGGAGGAGAGATAAGGTGGTGCACGGCACATATATCATACCAGCTGGTGAAAGTAATTTAGATTATAAATAACTTCCTGCACCTCATTGGCTGACATTCCTCAACAATGCAGCTCGTTGTCTGTGTAAGATATTGCAGCAGTGTCCACAGGGAAGAGGCAGAAAAGCTATTAGATATTTCTCTGGGATAAATGAAAATCTGTGGAACTGCTGGGAACTGTGGAAATTGTTTTTCCCTCTGACTTTGTGCTGAGCAGATTAATTGCTTCTACTGGTTATTTTTTACCAATCATTGTCAGAGCTATCAGTTATCACAATTTATTATTTAAATGAGTTCACTGGTTTTGTTAAGGCATACATAATTGGTGTATCTAAAACACGAGGCAGGGATGGCAGTCATCACACCATAACAGATAGCTGCGTTTTTCACAGGAACGTCTGTCGAGGCTGCACAGCAATTATCTGGGTTGATTTTGTGCAGGCAAAAACAATATGCGTGTTCGTGTTAGTTTTGGCGAGGCAAAAACTATGACAAGCAGAAACTGCAGACTGGAAAACACACAATTCATAACTACTAACCATATTCTGACTTTACAATAATATAATGTAAACCCATCAACCTAAGCTGCAAACGGATTTGGCATCATGCGTCTATTTTTGCATGAGATGCACCGGTTCCTAAATAAGGAGTTAAAGTAACTGTTTATCACAAACACACTGGCTTTTTGTCCGTTTCTTTAAGGAATGATTTTAATGATCTATTGTAGTAAATCGTACAAGGTTTTTGTTATTTCTGATATTCACATAACATAATATAAACCTCAGTCAACTGATTTTTATAGACATGTCTTTTAGAAGCCAAAAATCACCAGAGACAATGGAAAATACCAACAAACCAAGTATTGGACAGTGGCTTAAGGAAATGTCTCCATGGTTACTCTGCCATAGATCACATAGACTTAGACCTTTCAATGCATATCTGTTGCTTTATAAATGATCTTGAACGAGTAAGAGGAAAAACTATTTTCATCTCTGCAGTAATGGTTATTCAGTTGTCCTGCAGGTCGTTTGCACTTGAATATCTCAATTACAGTGAGGATTATTTCAGTATGATAGATGCACCCATTATAAAGTGGCATAATACTGATTTCTCAGTATTGTGTTTCAATCTACGCGTAGCTATTCATTAATCTTCATACATAACAAGGTTATTCATTTGTCTATATATTTACTTTTTTGTTGTTGTTGTAATATAATGTTGAAAGGTCATTATAGTGTTGGAAAAGAAAAAAGTAAGAAAAAAAGCACGACATTCATCATTATCAGCATGCAGGTCACGTTCGCCCTTGGTCACAGTATATCCTTGGTTTGACCAGCGATATGATCAGTTTCTCTGTGTGTGTGTGTGTGTGTGTGTGTGTGTGCAGTTAGGTGATGCAGACCTGAAACTACTCCAAGATGCCTTGGCAGGACACCGTCTGCCCTGGGAAACTGAGTTACAGTTGAACAGCCAACTCCTCTGTGCCCGTCTTTTATTATTCAGTAGCTGAGGGCTCCATAACCGAGGCGTGGCATGTCTATCATTCACACTTAATCCTCTATTTAGAGAACTGAGCCATAGCAGTAGATGGAAGGTTGTCACAGTATGTCTATTAGTGATTTCCATGTTATTTATAGTCCACGAAGGCGTGAAATCGAGTGTCGTTAACAGTAGAAAAACAACATCTACACACAGAGACGGATATATGTTTTTTTAATGGGAGCACATTCATGTTTTTATTGAATAAAATACTCAATACAGCTGGTGTTACTGTTTCTCCCTGTATGTACACCCAAAAACAGTGCTGCAGATCTCGTTTGGCGCACCTGCATGCTCCAGTCCAGTCTGTCTCCATAGCAACCCGCCTTACTCAAGCAGTCCCCTCTGCTCACCTGTAAGACACCCAGCTGGGGCTTAATCAACCATTCACATGTGATAAGGCATATTAGTTATATCAGCAGTTTAGCCATGTGCCTAAGTGTAAAAAAAATGTCTCAATACTGCCTGGAACATATTACTAAGATTTATTGTAAAGGACAAAATGGGTTTTATTTTTTTTTTTCTGCAATAAATACTCAGCATATATATAATAGAACACAATGTCAAATGTACAGGGATGTAGTTAAAGTGTGGAGCGTCTGGTGGAGGAAGAGTTACTAGTTTTAAATAGTTTCTGTGCATCGTGTGCGGGCGCTCAAGAGAGTACGAAGCTGCTGAACTTAAAGGGGTTGTGCGTGGATTACACACCAGCTTATATACACACCCTATTTCACTAGAGAATATTTACAACTTCCTCTATCTGCACGTCCGTATCCAAGAATTTAAAGCTTCCAGTATCAAAACACAGTCACATTTTATGTCGTATGTCATGTCTCAATATATAATATATCATATAATATTCAGTTTATAGATCTTTTTTTTCTCATAAAGAGTAGAAAACACAGCTGAAGATGGTGATAGAGGATAGGTAGCTTTTATGACGTCAGGATCTGATTGGCTGAGGGTGATCGACCACGTGGTTACATGGAGTCGAAGTCCTGGTCGCTGGGATCGATGACTTCAGGGGTCATGACCCTGCCCATGAAGAGGATGGACCCTGGAAGGACAGAAAGTCGCATTAAAACACGCACTATTGTCAGAAAGAAGGTTTTGCCAAAGCAACAACTAACAGGTAAACACTGCATGCACCAACAGGCAACACACACACCTGTCCTTCTGTTTCTGATGACAAAGAAGAAGGGGTGATCCGCCATGACTTGTGGATACAGCACCAGAGTCCTGGTCAGAGCAATCATTCCTAAGAGAGAGAAACAAAGAGAGAAGGATGATGCTCAGCGGCTACATCTGTGAAGATTCCCAGTCATCCAAGTTCAAACATAGTCAACTGGACTTGTTTGACTTTTCTTCATCAGTTCAGTTTGTTTGTGGGATATCAACACCTACATTTAGATGGACAACTGAAACATTTCTTCAAACCAATACAAATCAAACACCAAATACACTTTTTTGTTCATCTTTCTACGATCCGGCCAGTCTGTCCCAAATGAGGTGGTTACATGACACATTTTTCTTCCTCTGATGTACATGTAACCAGTGTTATTTGCTGACAGTGACTCATCCACAGGCTAAAAATGTCATGTACATATCTGGTATAGGTGATGATCAAGGTGTTCTAAACGTGTACCTGACCCAGCGGCTCCCTCTGCCCCCTCCTCCGTCACCTCCAGGTAGGCCTTCTGCACCGCTTTCCCAATGTACAGGTCCTTACCATCTGGACAATACAAACACACACACAAACAATGTCTTTATAATATACACCAAATCAGAGTGACAACATGGAATCTAATCTGTACAGTGAGAGCTGCGGAGCATGCTCAATCAAATCTCGTTATATACTCAGGTCATGTGTACATGTGGAGGAAGTTTTAGCAATACAAGGTGTCCCAAAGTGGGCACACAAACATATAGCCTATTTTAAGAAGTATTTTTATTTTAGAGGATGTAAATTATCCCAACATATTTATGTCTCTGTTTCTGTCTGTATGTATATACTCCATCTGTCTCCCTCTCTGATCTATTTTTAATGGACTGCCTACTCATTGCCAGTTACCTTGGTTACCTTAGAAAGTACTGAAGGCTACTTACTGCTGTCAAGAAGGAGAAATATTAATTCTGACACTGAACCCCATTGCAAGATGATTTCTTTGGCTATTTGTATCTGTTTTATAATAATTAATACTGATATGCATGTGTCAATATTTTGTATTTTATGCACGGTGCATGTGTTCTCCACGCAGCTTGTGTGTCACCTGTCATGGCAGAGAGATCAGCATCGTTGGTGAAGATGTTCTTTATTCCCAGCTCCTGCAGCATGCTCCTCAGATCAATCTTCTGTTCCACCTTAAACCTGAACAGCGAGGTGCGAGTACAAAGGTCAGTATATTATAGTCATTTTCACAGATCTGCGGGACACAGCGGGACGCAGGAAGTCAATTATTTTTGAGATGATGAAAATTATAATCAAAGGGTGACATGTTAAGTAGCTAGGCATGAAGCCCATTCCTATGCTATATTCACATTGTGTGTGTAGCTGTACACCTATTTTTGTGCTCCTCTGTAGGAAGATTAGTGGGTTAGGTAACACAACACATTGTGCGTGTCCCAGAAACAAGAGGTGATGAGTGTCATCTGTCACCTCGGCAGGTAGACTTCCACCTTCTGTCGTTTGACATTGTTAGCCCACTCCTCCAGCAGCGGCGCTTTGATGATTGGCTCCAGGGAAGCCAGCGGCACCTCCTGCCGAGGCAGAACGATCATCATGGACATGTCCTCTCCCTCATAGGGCATCTCCAGGACCTGGTACACCCCGCCAGCTTCCTGTGAACCATCGCTGAACTCACCTGGATGAGGTGGAGGAAACACATGCAACGGTTAAGTCTCGAAAGAGATGCACACACCATGTGACAGCTTTCACCCACATATGCACCGGCGCCTCCTGTGATGTGTTTGTGGACTCTGCAGAAGAATGAGGCCCACGGATTGGCTGCACTGATTGCAGTGTGTGTGTGGTCATTTCTGTGACGCTTTAATCAAAAGCCAATGATGCTGAACTGCAAGGGCTTTTGCTGTGAAAAACAGATTACATGCACATTACACTGTATACAGTCGCCTACTGCTTACAGTGTGTTTGACTGCCTGTGCAGTTATGTGCAGTTATGAAGTCAAAAAACTGACTGTGCATGCAGAAAAAGAAACAGTACGGCATGTATATATAGACGGGTGAAAATGTACCTGCCCACACACGACAGAGATACCAGCATGTGTGACATGCTGGAACAAGCCGATATGGTGTCACTGACACAGCACACAGACATAAGGGCTGCTCAGAGCTTTTAAAATGTAACCTGGTCAATTTTAGATTAGATTAGATCAGATTATAAAATTGTCTGAAAGGGATAAAGCACCATACGTGAGGTCTGTTCATTAGTAATGAGAGACTGGAAGAAGTAACAAATTAAACTGCTGAATAAGAGTATGCTGTGTGTGTAACCAGTGCCCTTTTATTACTGGACTTTTCCCTCCCTGCTGCAAACAGCGCAGCGCTGACATTACTGTGCTTGTGGATGCTTCCAGAGTAATATATAATTATAATCTGAGATTTATGCAGGGCTCCACAATAATTTATGTCAGGGCAGATCAATAAATAAATGATCCAAGTCTTCATGTCACAGTAAATAGTGCTCTTTGTAGTTCTGGTACAGCATTAGTTAATGATCCATAGTGATAGCAGCTGTTAAAATATTCTCATCTCATCTTTTTCTACTGCTTATCCTCACTAGGGTCACAGGGGTTTCTGGATCCTATCCCAGCAGTCATCAGGTGAGAGGCGGGTTACATCCTGGACAGGTCACCAGCCTATCGCAGGACTAACACATAGACATACAACCATTCACACTCACACTCACGGTCAATTTAGAGTCACCAATCAGCCTAACGAGCATGTCTTTGGAGGTGGGAGGAAACCGGGGTACCCAGAGAAAACCCACGCAGACACAGGGAGAACATGCAAACTCCACCCAGAAAGGCCTGAGCTGGAAAAAACAGTACCGGCATCAGTGTTAACCACAGAGCCATTTCACAGCCACGTTAAGATATTCTTCTGCGCCCAAATGATGTCTGTTGCATAGTTTACTTGCATAGAGAGAGAGAAACAGTGATTGGATCTTGAGAGGCAACTTGAGGCGCACTTAAAATGTCAGGTGTGAACAGACAGTTATATACTGTATGATCCCATCCAGCCCCTAACATTCACAGCTTCACAGCTTTGAGGTGGGATCTTTATTCACAGTTTCTGATGAAACAAAACCCTGTGATAAAAGTTATAAACAAGACAATCGAAGAAATATTTCCTTCCTCCAAGTAGATTTTAATACTGAACTCAACATTATCCCACTCACTAACTCAGCCATGATTTGATTCAATTCCTTGCACAGTTTTCTCCTGAAATAGGAGAACAGCAAGAAAAAGACTGATCATCCTTCATTAACTTAGAATCCTGAGTAGCACTCAGTGGTGCAGACTGAGGCATCGATGCAGAAAAGGATGAGATGTGGCTTTCCAAAACAGTTTCACTTAACCAATATGATTGTGCTTCGGAATAAGAATGCAACTTTCTCCCCAAGGGCCTGTCCCTGTTTTGTAACAAAAAAATCCACACGCCAGTTTACACAGGAACAGATTCCCTTGATCTTGAATGTTTGAGTATGCGTGAACGTAGGTGTTTGCAAGAGCACAGTCACACAACTCATATACAGACAGAATCAAAATATCTGAAATGAAGCAACTTCAGTAGCAGTGCCGTGCGTGATGTAACTGTCGCTGGCAGACAAAAAGACTAGATGAGGAAGGGACAGACTGGAATCATTCACATGTAACAGAAATACAGCCAGCAATACAGGACTCGGTCTCGTAGGAGCCTCAAGCAAAAGACCAAATACAAGTCTGACACATGACTCAAAACGGCTGATTTAAGGGATTGAAAAAAAGTCTTAAATATGAGTGTGGTACATTAAATTTAGTTAACATGAAGTAGCCTTAAATCAACCAACAAATTTTCCTGTAATGAAAAACACAACAAAAAAGCTCAGAAGCTACCAAAAATGAAGAGAGCACAGAGCTGTCATAGCTGCAGTTCCTCAAATAACCACTTGAGGCTTTTTCTACAGGAGAGAGTCAACCATCACATGTTTTGATTTCTATAGCTAATGTCTATATTAGGTTAGATTTTTTAGATTTTGAGGGAGGTCTGTGTCATTCACGGGGCACTAGCTGGTTATCTGGGAGCTCGGAGCTGCCACATTTAGCTTTGAAATGGCTAACATCATGGTTAACGTCATAGCGGGTTAGCATTGCAAGAAAAAGATGCATGCTTCTTGCCTCGGAATTAACTCACAAGACTTTACTACGTTTTAATAATCTGGAGAAATGAGTAGTAAAGATAAAACATGATGGCTGTCATCCAATTAGAAACAGATGTCAATAAAACACCCCCTAAAATCCAGCATCCAGCAAATCAGAGAAGGGACAGGTGTTGGAAGGAAATGATGAATAAACCAAACACAACATAAACAGATGTCAGCAGACTTAGAAGACTGAGTGCTGTTTGTTCTGCCTTCTGTCAGAGTACATTAGCTAGTTCACGACTCAACGCTGTCACAATACTACTAATATTTTGACAGTAAGAAAGCAGCTTCCAAAATATACTGCTAAACCAAAATGACGTACCAGCGGTGTTTGAACAAGTGAGGAGAATTTTAGCAGCATAAAGCTCACTGAGCAGATGAAACGAGCCTTTCTTTGGAACAACACTCCAAAAAATGAATATTTTACATCTCAGATTAACATTTTAAATAACCCCGGGAAGTATGAGCTGAAAATCAAGGGCACGGAAGAAAAAGCCACTAGTAGATTTCTACAAATACACACACACGCATAGAAGTCTTCCCTACCATAGTAGAAGTCTCCCTGCTGGTACATCATGAGCGTCTGGACCTCAGAGCCGTCGTCTTTGCTGAAGGAAAAGGTCCTGGTGTTCTCTGGCCTGAACTGGTTTTTCCAGGAGCCTCTGAAGTACACAGCGTTCACCAGGGTCAGCCGGGTCACGCTGCTGAAGTCCTCTGCCGATAGCAGCGCACGGATCTTACCTAGAGGGAGCAATTTGTAGAGTGTATTAGGATTTAGTTTTCACTATCCCGAGGATACAGCGCCTGCTCTAGTGCAGCTTTTGAAGTCTCAACTAAGGATCAGGACAGATTGGTGCATTTCAAGGTTGAAAATGTGGTAAATAACGGTTGTCCCCATGCACGCCGATGCAATCAAACACTAATGTAAGCATCTGATTTGCATTCCCTTCCTTGTGCTCTCTCCAACTCACTCTCTGTATGGTTCTCCACCCACGTGTTGATCTGCTCAGCCACGGCTGATGATTCGCTGAAGTCCACTGTTTCCACGTCAGCCCTGAAGTACTTTCTCATCAGGTGCAGAAACTCAGGGTTAAAGGTGACGCCTTCCTGCAGGAAGAGGCTGTTGGCGAATCGGATCACGTAGTGGGTGTCATCATCCGACAGAGCTGCTGTCAGGTTCTGGAGCAGAGAGAACTCCACACCTAGAGAACAGAAGGAGCTATTTATGCTGTAGCAGCGTATATCACATTTGCTGTGGTACCAGGTTATTCTAGGATGTAATTACTTTAAAATCAATTACACTTGTATAAAAGTAAAGGAAGAGAAAACATGGATTACAAATGTCTTCCTGCTTTGATGTCACGTTCAACAAGGGAAAAAAAAAACATTTCATCTCATCATACACTTCAGTGGAAATGCATTTTCATACAATACAGCATATATTTATTGTTCAGGTACCTGAACATCTATTCACATTTTATGAGGCATCTTTCTTCTGTCATTCAGCCTTCTGTTTTCAGGATCAAGGATAGATCAGAAAATGTATGTATAAACATTTAAATAGGTAGTTTTTTTTTTTTTTTTACAAAGACTCATTAGCTGATATAGGAATTTAAATTCAGAAATCAGTTTTAAAATGTCTTCTAATCTAATATCATATTTCCTTTCTTCTAGTTAAAAGTCATAGTCTAATTCTGGACATAAATATAGAGGACATGAAAATCTGTCCTGTAAACTGACCTTCAAGTGTCAAATCAATTTTAATTTAATAAACCGTTTTGGTAAAACAAACAAAACAAAACAAATTTAAAAAAGCCAAAAACTTTCATCTACTGTCACGAATTTGACCCAACTCTTCGTCTCTGAGCGTCTCACCTGGCAGCAGATGGCTGAATCCTACGGCCTGTCGTATCTCCTGGAGCGAAGCCCCCCTGGCTCCCAGCTCCACCATGCCCAGAGCCACAGCCACGCTCAGCGGGGAGAAAATGATGTTGTCCTGACCCCCCGCCGCCTGCAGCCGGTGGTACAGTCTGACTGAGAACTCTGATGTAGTGTCCTCTGGAATGTCCGCCGCCCGGCAACCGTAGCCCGGCAACAGGATGGAGAGGAGGAGGAGGAGCGGGGACAAAACGTCCAGGATCAACATTGCAGCACAGACCACGGAGAGCTGAGAGAAAGAAAGAAGAAAAAAAACTTAATGTGATGGTGGAGGGACTGAAGGAATGACAGGACAAAAAAAAATTAGAAGATATGTTGGGAGAAAAGATAGAGAGATGTGCAGATTGGGGTTAAGGGATAAGTAAGAATGGATTGGAGAGATGGAAGGGGGTGGGCAGCAAAAGAGGTGTGAAAGTATGGATGGATGGATGGATGAATGGATGGATGGACAGAAGACAAGATAAGAGAATATTATTTGTGGAGAGGACAGAGCCAAACAGAGAGAGGAGGACGGCAGGCAGGATGGAGAGGTGAAGGCAGAGACAACAGGCTTGCACAAGGAAGTGAAGGAGAGAGAAAGAGATGGAGGTAGAGAAGATTACTGCGTAAAGGAGAAAAGGGGATGAGGACAAGCGGATTATGAAAGACAAAGATGAAAGAGAGAGCAGGGATGTGCGATGAAAAGAAAACAGAGGACATGTCAATCATTCTGCCAAACATAAACTGTAGATGAAAGAGAAGAAGACCCTATGCAACAAATGCAAAGGAACAGTGTAAAACTGCCTCAATAACGTGGAAAGAAAGAAAGAACAAGAACGTGCGGAAGCATTTCCATACAGCACAGTTGTAGACGTAGTGCTGACTGCAGTCAGTACTTCTGTTCTGAACACATCTTATAAATGAATTTATACATTTTTCATGACCATCTTATCATCTTCAATTAACTGTGCCTCGTTCTTTCGAAACATGTGCTGAAACCTTTCTATGTGAATGGCCGAGTTTCCGTCTGTCTGTCTGTCTGTCTGCACAGAATGACTAATTACCAAAAGGCCTTTACCACATCCACCCCTCCACTCATCTTTCCACGCCATCACCTTCCCTTTCATCTTAATCCTTCATCCATATTTTATCTATCTCCAACTATCTACTCCTCCTCCCTCTTTTTACTCCGCTGTCCTTCCTTCTTTCTCTCTCTCTTACCTCCAGAAGGAAAAACAGAAGGAATATACACACACTGCACCATATCTCTGGCACTGTTGTTGCCAGGCAACATTGTTTTCTGCCGGTCAAAACTGAAAAAGAGAGTCAACGGTACATAGTGTAAGGACATGGGAGAACAGAGTGAGCAATAAAGAGCCAGATAACACGTCGGTTTTGTTTCTGCTGCGCTGCTGTTATTATGGCTTGTGTCAAAGATTCAATTAGCAGTCCCATGCAGGGCTGGAATCTGCTGGCTGATGCTGTATGTGTGATGGCAGGTGACCGTGGCCGTGACAATGTACCTGAGTGTCAACAACGTGAACAATGGGCAGCAGCCAAAAAAGAAATTAGCGCCCCATCCTGTTGTGTACTGTTCTTTGCTCTGCTCGGCTCTGACACGTGAACCACTCCAACCTGCTGCACATGATCCAATGTTTTTAACATTTATTGCGGCGTTGGTCTTTGCGTGAATGGGATCGCACAATGTAGAATATTTTATGTATGATTGTATTTTGTTCTTTTACGAGAACCACTGTGATGAGTATATGCAGGTCTGTTATATCCTGTATACAACAACAAAGACTTTCCAGTTCATTTCATTGATTCAGTGTACTTAGTGTCAACAAAAACACCGCAACAAACAATGAACTGTGTACTACATGTATTGCGAGCACCCAAAAGCTGATACCTCTACTCGTAAAAAGTATTAGAAACACATCAGGGGTCCGCACTGATGCTCTAAGTGACGCATTCCTTCATAAATCTTAACTCTCTAGTTATCTTGTCTCAATACACAGTACACTCTACATCAGTTTTCAGTAAATATACAATATAATCTGAGTCTGATCATCTCCAGGTTAATCCTTAAAAGAAGCAGATTGAACCAGCTAAGGGAACATCTCTGTCTCTTCCACTTCACGTTCTTCACATGTGACAGACATGATCTCTAACTTGTTTGCTCTCCACCTTTTCTGGCAAACCACTATTGACAAGCACAACCATCACCTACCTGCAATCTGGAAATGTACTTTACTCTACAGGACCTCACATCACATAGTCAAAAAGTAGTCAGAATCAGAACCAGCTTTATCGTCCAGGTATGTGAACACATACAAGGCATTTGACTCCGGTCACTTTGCTCAATGGTACAAGAAAATAAAAAGGAACACACACTTTTTGACTACCTTGTCTTTCTACCTAAGTATGTGACCTCGTGATCACATCATCTTGCTGAGTTTATCTGGATATCTGCCACATTTAAAAGATAAAATATCACTAGTGTTATATATTTTCATAAATCAATTGGCCCTACTAAGATTATTTAACTATTTAAAAACTGGAGAAACAGGGGAAACAATAAATAAATCAAGTTGGCAAGCACATAGTTTGGGAGCCTATTGGCTATTGTCTGATGGCTCAGGGCAATGATCAAACTTGTGGAGATTCTGGTGTAGCCATAGATAAACAGATAACAGAAAATGGATATAGCAACCAGAGAAAAGTTGTAGAGTGTGATAAACAAAATATATATATGAAGGTATGTGCATTAAACTCAAGCCCTTGCAAAGTGATTTCACAGAATCAGCATAAGAGGCTCAGCAGCACCACCAGCAATGACTGCTGCTACCCTGTAGTAATTTAGTAAGAAGATGAAGACAGAGAAAGGAGTTATGGATGTAACTCAGGTTCTATGAATTCCAGTCAGGAGACAAAAAAAGATCTGAGGCAAGTGCTCTGAAAATGATCAACGACGAGGACAAACACATCACCACTGGTGTGGCTTGTCCTCAATAGAGACTGCTGAAAGTGTTTGTGTGATTATTCTCACTTCCGGAAGGAGGAGACAAATGTTCCGCACTGCAGGTTCTAACGCAAAAACATTGGCTTGCCAACAACGTATGCCAGCTTTGCTCTCAACCCTCTTTATATCTCTTTCTATTCAATCAAAGCCTGCTCAAACGTGACTGGTGCTTTGCTTACAAATTACACGTATAACTGTTTACAGAGATTGGCAGACATACAAGCTGTGGTTAAATCCTTGGAAACACTCTTGCCGCACCAATGATGCACAACTTTAAATCGAACACAAAATTGCCTAAGCATTGCTGGTAATATGCCGTTAGCTGGTCGCATGTTCTCACATGTCACGGTGTGAGTCAGACATCGCAGCTACAAGGAGCGAGATCCAGAGAGGGAACGGAGGGCTGAGGGAAAGGAGGGGGCGGCTGGCACAGATGTAAATGGAGGTAATGTTCCTGACCTTCTGAGCGGTGGGAGCTGAACTTTTCTGAGACAGTCGGCCCTGTTTTCTGTAAGGAAAGACCCAGCCATGCAGTTAAGCCAGGGAAAGTGGCACGGAGCATAATTGTGTGCGCACCCCGCTGCGCCTGTGTGCACGCGTGCATGTGTGAGTGGCTAACAACAGCATGGGTGGCTGGCTTTTACTTGTAACGGTGACACCCTCCTGACCTTTTGAGTCGTGGCACGCTGTCTGCAAGGGGATCCCACACTTTGCCAGTTTGGACACTGATGACTATGAGCGCAGCTTTGGCTCCAATCACCTGAAGTGGGTTTCCCAGCATGCCTCCCACCTAAGCGGTGAAACCCAACCACCAGCTATGAAACGTTCTCTCGTGACTAAAAGAAGTGAATATGTCAGAAAATCTCTTACGGTTTGAGTTTAATCCTGACAATTTGATTAATTCCATGCAATTAAACTCGCTGGCCTTTAAAAGAAGCCTCTAATCTCTCCGTGTAATCCTAATTCTCCGACAGAATAGATCGGCAGTTGACATTTCAGCAGTTAAAGCGTGACGTCATCGAAAACCTCAGCACGTACGTTAATCCTTACTGCCATTTAAACCCAACACCTTGAGACGCCATGCTTCGGAGGCCACGGGAATTTATTAAACATGAACATCCTCATTCACAGTTTAAGTCGACAGGTGCGCACAAACACACGCTTTCAGGTTTCCACACAGATCCCCAAGCCAATGGTTACCAAGGCAACTGCAAATGATGGACGTTTTTCATTTTGCCACGCTGACAGAGAGACTTTCTCCCCTTGAAAGATATCTTCCTCCTTCCATACAGGCAGATAAACTCCTTCCTCTTTTCTCTCCCAGCTCCACATTTACTTTCTGTCTCTTGCAACCCGTCGCTTCGCGAGAACTCCGCGCACCAGTTCCAGTTCTGTCACTTCAACAGTTCAACACTCACACAATCTCCCAAGGCGCACATGCAGTACACTGACTGCTCTCTGTAATTTCGCAAAAACAAGGCGAACTCCTGCTCGAAATGAGGGCGACAATATCTCCCTCGCCGGGCTCCTCCGCTTCGCTTCTAATCACAGCCCACAGATTCACGTGCTCTCCGCGTACACGTCTTCCAAACCGCCGAAGCTTCGACAAGTTTTGTGAAAAGCGCCAACATCTCATTTCATCATGGCCGACTGCAGGGAATGATGTCTGTGATTGTTGCAAGCCCAGAAAAAAACAAACAAAAAAAAAACTTGAATTTCTGCAGCACATGCTCCGTTTGAAATGGCAGTGTAATCTGGCGCGATTTCAATAAATGAATATGTGTAACTTATAAAGGCCTTGGCACCACAGAGAGATAATGGAGTCTGATTATCATTCAAGGGTTTCGAGTTTTCCTTAGGGGCTGCTTTTTTACTTGGGCCGAGTCAAACTCGAGAAGACATACGCACGGCAAAAATGATTAAAATTGCTTCATCGATCTCAAATCACAGTTAGAGTCGCTCTTTCAGCAGTTTGATGAGACACATGTCTTTCAGCCACTCCTCAGCCGCTGATGCTGAGAATCTCAAAGCAGAAGGGTGAAATTTACACAGGCGAGCTGGCAGTAAAGCCCACCGCTGGGTAGAGCCTTTGACTCAGCTGCAGTCTAAGGAGAAAGGAAGCACTAAACTCCTGTGGCGCGGGTGGGGACTTCCATTACTGTGTACAATAAAGTCGATCCAATTCATCAATCAAGCTGTCCGTTCTCCTCACGCCCCCTCCTCGCACCTACTGCAGCACACAAGTGTCTGTTTATCATCTGGAAGCAAAGTCAGGTATGAAAATGGTTGGTTTTAAAGCACTCTAGGAGGGACGAAGCTGTAACAGATCAGTTTTGTCTCAATGGCTCACTACTTGGACTGTGATTGCGCTCTTTGCTTGGGTGGGTGGAGGGTGAGCAGGCAGCTGGAGAAATGAGACTGATAATTAAGAGAACGATTCAAATTGATTTGGTGTTTGAGCTGCTTGCAGGGTGAGCAGTTTTTTCCCAGCAGACACATTAAAGCAGGAATTGCACAGGTTTACTCATTTATGAAGGCGACATTTCACTCAGGTTAGTGTCTGTCTCTTTACTGTGTGTGATGAAATGAGCAGTCTATAGTGTTGAGTTCCTGTTTCTGCAGAAAGTATTTCTTAGTTATATACTCCAGAATAAGAAAGGAGTGTGTGTGTGTGTGTGTGTGTGTGTGTGTATTAAGGTGGTAGGGTAGTGGTTAATGAGCCCAGCATTTATGGGTAAAATGTAGTTTGATTATTCATCTATTTATAGTATGACAATTATTAATCGTTCAAATGAAAATAATCTGTAGCAGTTTTAAAGGTAAGTTACCACACGTCTGCGTATACCCACTTGCCAAAACATTAGGTACACTGGTGAAAAAGTGTTGCCCCACTATATAACACTGTTTATGTTGAAACAGGTGGATGATGCTTTTAAAGGATGAAGTTTGTGACGCTGTTAAACTGGGTTGAATGAAACACTGAAGTGTTTCTCTTATTTAGCCGAGGCCACTGACTAAGACAGTGATGTCAAAATATATACACAATACAATTGAATAGAACAACAAACTCCAAAGTGAAAACAAAGAAATGTCACAGCCTTCATGAAGCAAAGAATTATTGCCGGGCTGTTAAACTAGAATGTCGTAGTTTTCACTAGTGAACTTAATAAAGGGGCAAATGCAACTGTGCAGAACTGTGCAATATTTACAAATGTGCATGTCCTCATTTTGACCAAATCTTGTAATTTTCAGCTTTCTGCTGCTCCCACAAAGTAACAACTACTGCTGCCATAATATCTGCACAGGTACTTTTATTTCAAAAGTTGAAGTGTCAGCACTAAACATGTCATTTTAATTTCATTTGAATCCTATTTTTCTTTCTGAACAGCCTATATAAGCCTTTGGTGAATTACTTGTTCAATTACTCATATTAAAAAAAACTCCACCAGTTTCATCTTCAAATAAGCCCAAAGATGACAACAACACTAAAGTAGGACATCTTTGTATCTGCCGACCCAAGGGGACGGTAACGTGGCTTTAAACGTCACCGCTTCATTTGGTTGCCAGCGCAGGGCCCACTGCGAAGTGTCACATCAGTGAAGGAAAGGGTGTTACAAATAACGACAGTATTATTATGCCAAAGCTGTGAGAGTGTGACACCAGCGGCTAGGTGGAAGGCTGCCATCACTCATTTCATTCATTTCACTTTTTACACTTGTCCAACACTTGTCAAAGCTGGAAGCAGCTGTCAACGGTGCAAATTGGACACTGATAATTGTTCAAGGATTAAAAAGATAAATACTTGAAACTGTATGTTCTTCTACCAGCTGTTGGTTTCTCATCACAAAATTTACCACAACTAACACATAATATTTCAGATTAACTAAGTTAAACTCAAATTTAAAAGGTCCCAAGAGACATTTTGTTTATTTTTCAATCTAAAGTCTCATGTACAGCTTTGCAAAGTGGGCAGTTCAGTGAGTTACATTTCCTCAGATGAAATTACAATCAAGCGAGAAACGTGTCATCTGAAATTGAGGAGACAACATGAGGCGTGTGCTGTAAAACACTGGTGTAAAGGGGAGCCCTGATTGATTCTGGAAGCTCGGGACGGAGTAACCACACTTGCGCGGTACTTTTACAGCGGCGCTAATAGCGCAGGGGCTGTTATCTGGATGTTAGGCAGACGCTACAACGATGGGAAAGCACTTGGTGGGACGTGGTGCTTGCTGTGGTTGCAGCAAGGCTTTATTAGCGGCCGTTAAACAAGGCAAAGCTGATTGCACTCATTTACCGTGATTAAACAGACTATTCTTCTGATGTCGGAAAATAAAAGCTGCTCACGCCGTTGCACTGTGTGTTTAGATCTAGCCCTTGCAGTTTGTATCCATTCCAGTGGCATACCAAATCACCTGTGCAGCCCATCCCCAGCTCACTGCCTCTGCTCTTTCAGCCCCTTGTTAGAAAATGACATAATATGCCATGAAAGCTGCCTGAGGTCCCAAGATGCTCACTGTACTCTCCACAGAGGGCAAACAGAGGTTAACAACCCTTTATTAATCCCTGTTAACAGAGACACCCAGAGGGACGGGCACTAAGAGAGAGAGGTATAAAGACAGATAAATAGACTGAGGGCAAGAGAGAAGAAGAAAAATGTGAGCAGGACAAAAAACAAGGAAGCGGTTCGGTAAAACTAAAGACAAACAGACAGAGAGAGAGAGAGTGGAAGTGAAGAAGCTGAATGGAGGATACATCCTCGCAGACACCAGCTTTGACCCGGAGCCGGCGACATCCCCCTGCACGGCAGATGGCAAGATGGTTGAATGATCCCAGACTCTCCACCAAGGCACACTAAACAGTGTCTCTTTTCTCTTTCTCTCTCCACATTAGAAAACCACACGCAGACAGTACAGACACACAGCCATGGCCACGGCGCTGTGGGAGCGCGGTTAAGAGGCTTGAGCCGTAATTGGATCGGCCTCTATTTGGGGTCAGTGGTAAAAGTAAAAAGACTGGAGGCCTTTTCAAAATGGAATAAAGACCGGTGGAGACACCGGAGCACAGGGAAAGGTCACTATCAACTAGTCCTGCAGGAGGGATGTGCACGTCCACGGGTTTGGGAAGAGCTGGGCAGCGGAAGGAAGGGGAGGAGAGGCAGAATGAGGAGTGACGGCCAGGTGAAGAGGCTGTGATGGAGAGAGGAGAAAGGCGACAGGGTGATAATAAGGCTGTCTGATTCGCTCACGAGCAGCACTGTGATTGTGTTTCTGGCTTCGGCGGGTGGAGGGTTAGCAGGCTGCTGGTAGAGAACAGGAATACAAGCTGAGGCTGATAATTAGGAGAATGATTCAAACTGATTTAGTGTCGGAGCCGTTTGACGAGTTCAGACATTTCTCCATATAGCAGGGAAAGCTTTGGTGTATTCACAAAGAGCTCCTGCTTCTTTACCTGTTTCAGCTGTGTTCAGCAAAAAATATTTATTTGTTGTTGACTCCTGAGTAACAAAGGAGGGAGTGTGTTTTGAATAACGATTGCATTTTCAAACAACTTCCACCATTTTGCGGTCCTCTGCAAAGAGATCCGTCCCTCTCATCCGGCTCCAGACTCATCCCACACCTCCATGTCTCTAATCAATCGACGGATCCATCCCTGCGTATACGTGTGTGTTAAGAGTATCATTGCATCACGAGTAAAATTAGACAAGGAGAGTAAAATAAGACGTGTAAAATCCACCACTTGCATGCAAATATATCCTGGTTCAAAATGTCCAAATGGAAACGTGGTGTCTCTGTGTCTTATCCTCCGTGTTTCCTGTTCTGATTTCGTGCCTGTATCAGTTGTTTTCTTCCCGACGTTGGTGCAGTTCCACTGCCTAATTTAAATTCATTTCCATTCTTTCGATTTCTTCTGTCCCTCTCTGTAACCTGACCTCTTTCTCTTCGAATTTCTCCGCTCTCTCATCCTCCTATCTGGCCAGGTATGAACTAATCCCCTGTGTCTCTGCAGCAGTGAGGAGCGTACCGGGGACAAACCTGCCTCTTGACTGGACTGTGTGACTGCGCAGGTGCCTTTGCTTAAGTACGAGGTTCTTAAGAATGTGGAGGGAAAGAAATGTAGTTGAAAAAATATAGTTTATGCACATTTCCTTGGGTTTGAAATGTGTGAAGGCTTCCACAGCAGTAAACACGGACTAAGACGTTTAATCCAGAACAAAGACGGAATAAAAGTTCATACTGCAGCACAGAACGACGCTGATTCTAGCTTGAGAAAATACACAATCTAGGGTGGACAGCTGCGGACTCTCTCTTATTCTAGCAAACAGAAACACAACAACAGTGCAGAATATGCACACTCACACAGACACACAGAAGTAGTTATGATTACCATTCTCACACATGGTATCACATCTCAAAAGAAATTAAAAAAAAAACAAAAAAACAACAGCTGCTTCCCCCTTCCTCACATTTTTTGTATCTCTAGGATGATTTGAAAGACGTTTAATTATTGAAATGCTATTGATGCAACCCTCTGTGGGAACAGGCAGAACACACACACACACACACATACGCAGGCAGTGACACGGTTGGCGAGCGTAGAGAGCAAACAGCAGGCTATCAGCAGAGATTAACTGGTGATTTAGACGCATATGGGATTAATACATTGAGATTATGACTTAAAAGGATACTCCTGAACGTGGAACTGGGGGCATAAACGAGGATTTAGGAGGTCATTACCTTAGCAGGAGAGATAAACAGATGAGTGGTGGATTGAGAGAATGAGACGTGGGAAACAGGGCATGCTGATGCTGACCGTGGTTAAGTCTTATCTGGATCAGACATTGTGTTCAACATAAACTGGAATGTGGGATCCTGATTTTATATCATAGGGAAATATTTGACAGGTTTCCCCTTTTTTATCCTCACAGAGGAGGAACTCAGAGAGTTAAATGTCATTTTACATATAAACAATCAGAATGTGTGTGAGTGTGGGGTGGGGATAAGGTAGGACCAGGCTACTACAATCTGCCTCGTTAATTCACACACATTCACTCTCAATGCGCCCCTGCGTGTGTTTCAAGGACAAGAGCCACAAACGCAACAGCGAGGCTGATTTCATTGGAAACAACAACAAGAAAAGGCAATGCATAGCGTAAAACCATTGAGACTCATTTCAAAACAAAAAGCCTCCGGGGGTGGACACACGGGTTTAATCAATGAGCTCGAGGAAATATGTTTGGCTCCATCTCCACTCGCCCGCCTTGTTAAAAGCCCACACATGTTGATCATACTGTCTTTTATGCGATTCCCTAAAAATGCCCCATTGCACCTACACATTCCTACACCTCAATAAAAAGTAATTCTATGGATAAACTCGCATATATTGGAGTATCTTTTTATATGTAGACATATATCTTGTAAGCTGAGCACTTGTTATCTTTTCTTGTTATTCAGATAAATCAGCACAGGCGCTGCGACTGAGACGGCTGTAGGTTACTGGAAAAAACGGCTCTTACCGATAAAGGGCGTAAGGTAGAGATGGATGGATGGATGGATGAGTGCGGTCTCTCTCTGCTGCTCTCCTCCGCAGCTCACTGCCTGTTCATTTGCCGCAGACCCCGCCCCCTCCCCGTTCATTGGTCCAATGAACGTGGACCAAAGAGTGTAGATGTGGAGCGGAATAGGTCGCTGTTACCTACTTCCTTTTTTGCTTAACTTGCTGAACTTCATTTGCACTACGAGTCTCTGGCTGAATGTTAAACTCAGTATATTTTTATTTTATTATTATATATTATATTTATATTATATTTTCTCTTTGTTGTTACCTACCTCGATTTATAGACCCTCCGACGTTAAAATTACAAACTAGCCTATTACGGTTAGCACACTTTCTCTTCATCAACGTTTTATATGACGCGAGCATGAATATTGTTAAAGACCTTTTGTACTTTAAATACATATTATTCATATTGTTGTTTGTGCGATCACAGACGGTAGATAACGTTAAATACAATACGTGTGTATGGTGGTGAACTATCTTGACCTATATGACAACAGCTAGTTTGTGCTTGTCGTAACTACCGTAATGTCTCCTGTTATTTTATTTATTTATTTGTTATTTTAACTGTGAACGCTTCGATACGTTTTAAGATGTATATCGTGTGCCTAATTAATAAAGTGTCCTTGCTGTTTAAAAAGAAAATTACCTGTATCCATTTGGGATTTGAAGTCCATTCCGATGGCCGTTACCGTTACAAAGCATTGAGGAGACTCACAGAAAGAACTACAACCAGCATCCCATGCGATACTAACAGGCAGCCTTAAACGCCGCCCTCGCCGGCTCTCTGCTACAGTTTTGTCAGGCAGAAAACTTCCTGAATGAAACACAAACCACAACAAGACGAGTTAGCAAAGGAGGCATAGATTTGTACGATGTTCTATCCCTATATTACGTATGTTTTATCAGCAGTCAGTTAGCTAGCGATAGAGCTACCAGTTTAGCGAAGAACAGAATCAGTCACCTGTTCTAAGCTGCTAATCTGATGTTAGCGCGGTACCTAGAGAGGTAACTTGTTGTTCTTTTAACATTATCCACCTCATTATTATCGGTGCACCGGATTTCTTCCCTTCATTTGCGGCTATATCGCTCCAGGTAAGGGTCGTGAAATGTCCGTCAACCCTCTCGATAGATGTATTATTATTATTATCATGAAGCTAAGCGACCGGTTTACTTCAGTCTCTAAATTCAGTCGGGCAGTTTGTCTGCTCACCACCATGAAGATTAGTGAATGAGGTGTTGAGGTGAGGTGTATTTAAGTTGGCCATTGGAGCTACATGTACAGTGAGAACTACGAACCATACCATTTTATTCAGAAGAAATAAGGTCCATAAGTGCCACCTCAGCAAAATAAATAAATAAAATAATGTTCGACCTATAAATGTCAAAATGATTTGTGGCCTTAACCTTTTCGGTAGAATGTACATTGATTCAAGCTTCACTGTTGGAGAGAGCTCTAAGTGCCCAGGTGTATTTGAACTCGGCTGGGTGGTAGTGATGGTGGGCAATATTATTCAAAACCTGCGGGTGCGATTGAAGCAGCTATATTTGTGTGTAATCTGTTTTAGTTAGTTAGTTAGTTAGTTTGTTTTCCCCAGCACGTTTGGAGCAATGTAAATGGTCCACACAAATAACTGAAAAGGTAGCCTAAAAGATCAGTTGCTTGGCTGACATTTAAATCTGCCATGAAGTTTATTTAAAATGCATTTAGGTGTGGCAATAACCCATGAGTCAGGAAGACACATATCAGAATCAGCATAGTTTTTATCATTATTTATTACAGTAATTTACAATGAGTAGCAAGGGATCTCACTAGCATGACTTGTCCACTCCCTGGTTGTCACAATTTATTCTCTGTATGGGCATTGTCTTGGCTTATAACAAGCTAGATCTTAACTCTGGAGGAATATTCAGGGAAAATCTCTGCATATCTAATTGTGATATGAGATATTGAGATTTCATTTTCATTCGTGATTTTTTTTTTCTTCTTTAAAGTAAAGCTTCAATCAGTTATTTACCAAGTAAATGATTTAAAACATGGGGTGGAGTATCACCACGTTAGAAACCATCAAACTACTACAAACTACAAAGAAATTATGAAAAGTTGAGCACTTCAACTCAGTATGAAATGATGTTCGATAAATGAATAGTCTAATCATTGAAAAAGCCTTGCTTTAGCTGCTCAATGTATATTCCACAATACAAATTTGCAGTTTGTTAATTGCATTGTTTCAAATATCACTTTTGGTTTGAAAGCAGATGTTGATCTCTAATCTACATATGCATTCATTCACTACACCTTAACTGGGAATTTACGCTAATTGATTTTCCACACTTTTTTAGTCGCTTTAACTGGGCGTGTGTTTTATTCAAAATCTTATATTTGCCGTGGATTTGAGGATCCACGGCATCACTAACATTCAGATTCAGAAAACTTAACCGAAAACAAAAACTGTGCCCCAAATATTTTAACTTTCTAAACTGTCCATGAGGACATGAATGAAGTGCAAATGTAAACAGGAATTACAGGGATTATATATACACATGTCTTATTATAGAGGTAGTATTGGTAATAAATATAATAGAAGAATAAAAGAATAAGGTGCTTTGACTGACACCTTGTGCATGAAAAAACTAGATGTTTTGATATTTTGGAGCTTGTAAATAGACATAACTTATCCAAATTAGTTTTCGCCAGAATTTGAAGAATTCCTGTCCATGTAAATGCAGCCGTAGACTTAAAGTTATTCCTATCATGGCCCAAAATACAAGTTTGAACTGAATAGAAATGTGCAGCTATAGCCTGTTTCACTCAAGTTGCAGACACCACACACCACATCATGAATGTTTTAAAGTGCAGTGTGTTATGTATAAAAGTGACTGTGTAATAATTGTACATATCATATTTAATATCTAATTTCAGTATTGCCTTTATCTCCTCTTTCTTTAATTTAATACCAATATATGTGCGGCCTGCCTGTCTACTACTGGCAGCAGTCTTTGTCAGCTGTTGATATTAATTAACACTGCAAGTTTGGACCCATTTACAGGCTTAATGTTTACGTAACACCAGGTATCAAAAAGCAGAATGACTGATCTCCTACAGTGGTAGTATTATGTCATACTCGCATAAGAAGTGATTGACTCCTTATAATCCTGAGAAGAAAAACATGATCAGAGAGCTGGTATGTCCCTGCCCTCTAATAACTGATCTGACGGTTGATGAGTGCAAAGAAGAATGACGTTGCATTAGATCCTATAAAGCTGTCACATAACAAACAATAGGAGAGGAAGAACTGGTCCGCGAGGTGTCATAAATAAGTGTGTGTGTGTGAATGAAAGAGACACGATAGAAAAACAAACTTGTTGCCAGGTTCTATATTTATAACACTGATACGTGTTTATGGCAGCAACAAATTCCTTTCTCAGTTTTGTCTCGATTGCACCCAGTGGGACAGTAAAGTGCAACACTTATTGACAACCTTCCTGTTACATGGTCATATCTGTGTCCGAGAAGGTTTCTTGAAAGTAGCACATGCAAGGTTTGAAAAATGTAGTTGGAAAAAAACTGAATAGAACCAACACTTTGAGGAATCATTAAAAAAAAAAAATCATCTCTTATCAGTCTGCTGTCTCAGAAGAACATTTAAGTAACCTCAGTTTAAATGGTTGGTTTATCCTGATTGTTACCATTGTGCATTTTTTAATTTATAAGCCTCCATGCAGTCCATCCACTATCCATCTATCTCTACCTGCTTGTTCACCTGTCTTCTTTCTTCTTCTTCAGGTCCTCATCTGCTCCTATTCTCTCAGTCCGCATGACTGATTGTATGTGTTGAATCGGTGGACAAGCACACGCACAAAGGGCCACTGTTTGGTCAAGGATGACCACGGAAGACATGAAGAATGAAGCCGACACCACCTCAGTAGTCTCTATGGCTCTCTACACCGTGATGTATCCGGTCTTTAACCAGGTAAAGGATGCAGAGTTTCACAAACTTTTGCTCCATGAGCAGACATGTGGAAGAGACATGCAGTAAATCAGAGGTTGTAAAGTGCATTTAAAACCTGGGGACGATAACTGTGAATGGGTTTTTGTTTAAAGCTCAAATGTTTACCACAATACAAATAAGGAATTGTTAGAAAACAAGAAACACTAACAAGGATACGCAAGAAACTAACAGCAATGAGATGTGACCAGGCTGCTGGTGTAATTATGCGTTTAGCATAATAGTTTGCAACTCCCAACAATTGAAGGCCGTTTGGATTTACATAATCTCTATAAACAGATATCTGCATATGAATATGCAGGATCTGTTGTCAAGGACAAGAAGCTTTCCGGTTTGTGTTTGTAGTCCGATATGTATTGACCGATCTGATTTGAGACGACTTTGGCTGCAGTCAGGTAAACAGTCCGTGTGGTGGAGCTCAGAATAGACGTAACACGCTGTAAAGCCGTTTTGGCAGGCGAGCTAAGACATCACATTTGTCAAGCAAATACTTTAAGGCCCAGAGACGCCAGACTGACATCAAAGTACCAGTGGCAATGAAGGTCTCCCAAGACTCCAGCCAACAGACCACTGGCCACAGACTGTATGCTCTGTACATATCAGCAGGTGGCGCTAGCCTGGATCTGTTCAAACAGGGAAACTGGAAGAGCTGTACAGCTGGCCTCTCTTCAATCAGGCTGCTCAGTTTTATGTTTTCATTTCTCAGAACGTGAACAACGTCAGGGCGTGTTCTCTTTGTGCGGCCGCTCCGAATGATCAAAATGCACAATGGCCTGAAATGTCGGCGACAGGGTTACCACCTTATCCTAAAAACCTGGGCCACAGATGCTCACCGTTGACCTGACATTGGCTGTCCATGAGCTGTGTATAGCAGCCTTTAAACAAAGCCTGACAGTTCGCCGTTTGTCCGTGTCAGGCTTTCTGCGATAGTTTTGGTGGTATGTCCCTCACCATTGGCACTAGTTGGACCTCTGTCTGTGGCCTTTTCAGCCAATTCAGCACGTCTTTGTTTGTCCGTCAGAGACATCTCTCTGATTGGCTGATTATCTCAGCAATATTACATAAGCAAAACAGCAACCTTCAAAGGGCACACAGAGAACACATTAAAGTATGCGTAACATATTAGTAAGTCTACCACCGTCCACTTTTGAATGACAAATACAGAATACAATGTCCTTTCACTTAGGTGTGGAATGTTTGTGTCAGCTTAACACATAAACACATAAGACGTGAGGGAATGTCACAGTCTTCCTTTGTTGCTGGTAGTTTGTTCATAACAGTTTTGTGTGTCAAGGCCTTAAACTATCTGGTCGTAGATGTTTTCTCCTAACTCCAGCCCATCAGACTCTAAATAGGAGCAGGCAGCCTTGAGTCAGATAGTCGACATCTCTTAACCAGACGTCTGCACCCAAAACCCTGATGCTCATACAGGTTAAATCACCTGGCAATAGATCTACATGAAGCTTCTCCATGTATTACGTTACTGTGTGCTTGTGAATTACATTGCTTCACATGTCTAACGTTTTTTTGTTTGTTTTTTTAACCCTTCACGTTCACTGATCTTCTGTATTTATGTCACATTCCCATTTTGCATATTTTCTGGTATTAAATAGCGTTTGTGTTTAAAAAAAAAAAGTGGAATTTCAAAAGAAAACAAAAAAGATCCAGATACAAATGACATACCTCCACCATTGCAAACCAGCAAAACTTTAAAAACCTGCTCGTCTGATCTTTATGTATCAAGTCAGTGGATAAAGAATCACTAGAATGACTTCGTTTCTGACAGTTTTATTGTTTATAAGGTGAAATGCGTGATTAAAAGTTTTCATGCTGCGCAAACTGACAGGAAGCCGAAGTAGTGACTAGTGACAAAATATCAGCGCGCAGGAGCTGAGCACGCTTCAGCTCTCCTCAAGTTTACAAGGAGAATACAGATGGATCACAGCTGTGTAGAATTCAACAGCACAGTGTCCTGCTTGGATACAGCAGGATCCTTGGCTCCTATGTAGCTTTTACAGAATTACATTTCAGGACAGGTGATGATAAGAGCTAAGCTTGTGTAGCACTGACTTCTGTTTGTGTGTCCGTGTATTATAACTTGCAGCTGGAGAAAGCGGATTTATCAGCGGCGCAGACCTTGAGAGCAGCCTTTATAAAGGTAAACTTTTCCTTTGCTAGTTTGTGTTCATTTCGTATATTAAACTGCCCCATACATGTACATGCACCAAGGTTGACTCACAAACTGTGCACACAAACTGTCCGCTTGTGTTTCTCAAGGCGGAGAAGGAGAACCCAGGTCTGACTCAGGACATTGTTCTGAAGATACTGGAGAAGAAGAACTTACAAATCAACTATTGTGAGTCTCTACTTCGC
The DNA here is from genome assembly GCF_022458985.1 of Mugil cephalus. Classification (NCBI taxonomy): domain Eukaryota; kingdom Metazoa; phylum Chordata; class Actinopteri; order Mugiliformes; family Mugilidae; genus Mugil; species Mugil cephalus. The sequence continues at coordinate 24,542,340 of NC_061778.1, forward strand.
ATGGCTGGAGATGATGTGGAAGGTAGGACCCCCAGTCATGCACAGAAAGACGGACAGTGAAATGTTGGCAGCAAATGAGGAGAATAGGAGATAGAAAATAGAAAAATGAGATGTATAGTACACAACTCAACACGACTGTGCTGCTTAAAGATACTGGATGGTTACAAACGTGGTTTCTCTTTGGATGTCTGCGATTCACCATTAGCTCGGTTGTACACTAGGGGGAGCTGTTTCCCCACAAATCAACCCCTCTTCCTGTGTTCAGACGTTCTCCCGTTTTTGTGTGTAATTGAATTCCTTTTGCCAGTACAGTGATTGATGGTAGTAATGAATTCGCACACACACACACACACACACTTTGGAAGAATTTTAAATGTACGCCACATCCCAAGTTCTGCCTTAATCCAGCTTTCACTTAGCAACACTTTAAAACGTGCACACACGCAGACACAGACATGTGTTTCTCACTCGTGCCACCGTCATCTCTTGCTTCACTGCAGTGCCTCGTGTGTGTGTGTGTGTGTGTGTGTTGACGTGCTCGTTGCTGAGGAGATCTGTATTTTTCTCTGCCTCCCGTGCGTTTCCAGAGTTCATGATTGACAGGCGAGAACCGGAGTTCCAGGAGCTGAACGAGCGGGCCCGAGCTCTGAAACACATCCTCAGCACCATACCAGATGAGATCAATGACAGAGTGAGCTTGCTCCAGACCATCAAGTAAGACAGCTCTGTGTGTGAACGCCAGCATGTCAGGTTAAATTCTGCATTAAAAATTTCAGTCCGTAAAACTTTTTTTTTTTTTTTTTTTTTTTTTTTTTTTTTTTTTGCTTAATTAATTGTTTGGTGCAAAGAGTGAAGTTTTGAAACAGTTTCTGCCTTATTGAACAAGACCATGGCTGCATCAAAAACTTCGCTAATAAAAATGGAATTCTTTGAGAGGTGAAGGAAAGACACTAGTGGAAAGAAAGACTGCTAATGACTGTGCTCAAATTAATCTTTAAATTTATACATCAAGAGACGCTTTGAGTCTTCTGTCCGGCCGGTCTGCTTTTTGTAGGATTTTAAAGATGAAGTGGAATCAAATCAAATAAGAAATCATGTTACTTTGTGCTGTCAGGGACAGAATGTTTTCCAAAAGGGTCTTAATTTAAAGCTTGATTTTCAGCCGCGTCTCAAGCTCATGTGAAAAATCGAATCATTAAAACATGCAACGCAAACATGCACAGGTGCTGACGTCAGTACTTTTTCCCCAGCGTTTCCTGGAACGTCTAATATGTGAGGAATAGTGAAGGAAAAACTGCAAGGTCTCATTTTATGTCCCCGTCCGTTTGCACCGCGCACACGCATATATAGGAAGTGAAAGATGTTTCATCTTCTTGGCCCACTTTGCCATTATTTTGATCAAATTCAATACTCTTTAGTGAGTCACTGCTTAAGTTACTTACCCAGCGGAGGGCTTAGGAATGAAATCAATTCAAAGGGAATGCTTAGAAATTAGAGTTATGAAACGGACGATTTCGAGAGCATGAGAAAAAGTTGAAAGTAGAAGCATGTTTGCGGGAGCAGGTAAAGAAAGGAATCAAAGGAGAGTAGTCTCTCTGCCTGATAAAATCAGACAGATTCTGAGATATTGTTTTTTTATTTATTTATTTATTTATTTTCATATTTCTCTCTTGCACATGTCATCCACAGAGACATTGCAAGTGCCATCAAGGAGCTGCTAGACACGGTTAATACTGTCTTCAAGAAATACCAGTATCAGAACCGACGGGTAAGTAGATACATTAGGAGGAAGAAATGCCCGCACACAAACACAGATGCCGTGGAATAAGTGGAGCTGAAAGGCTGTCTGTATTTATTGGGTAGGCGCTGGAACAGCAGAAGAAAGAGTTTGTGAAGTACTCGAAGAGCTTCAGCGACACTCTCAAAACCTACTTCAAAGACGGAAAGTATGACACCGCTTCTAGTTCCTTCTCTGTTACACAGATTCTTTCCCTTCTCGCTCAGTCATTCGACCTTTTCCGTATCACATGCTCCTCCATCTCATTTAGTAGTTGTGCACGCATTAAGCCAGCGCGCAGACGCACACACTGTCGCCGCCACGTCAATGGCTGTTTGATCGCGGCCCCGCATCCATCATATCCACCCATGCTGAATATTTCCCTTGACCCATTTCCTGTGGATTCACTCTGGCTTGTGTTTCTCTGAAGGCTGACATTCTCCGTTTCCCCTCAGATCAAAGTGCTTCCTGAATCAATCCTAATATTGTTGCCATGGTTTCTCTGCTGTATGACTGACACGTGTGTCCTTGTGTCTCTGTTTCCAGAGCGATAAACGTGTTTGTCAGCGCCAACCGGCTCACCCACCAAACCAACATGATACTGCACGCCTTCAAGACTGTGGTGTAGCAGCCAGAGTATACACGCACGCGCGCACACACACACACGCACACACACACACACACTTTATTTTAGACAATAGGTGATGTGAGGCTTTCTAATTTGTAAAGACATTTTATTATTTTGGGCTCTATAATTTATAATTCTGTGGCTTTGAGGGGAGATCAGGTACTTTGAGTTTCAAAGCAAACCAGGTTGACAGTAATTGCCAAGGATTTTTTATTCTACTCTCTTTTATGTTGTTCTTTTATCAGATTCTTAAGGCAATATTTCTTCATTCTTTTATATATTTGCCTCACTGTTCAGGTCTAAAGAACAGTGTAGTGAAAGAGGTGATTATATCCCCCTGTCTTCAGAAGTTTGGCTGGATTAGACCTTTTTCTTTGACTTGCTGACATGTGTATTAATGGCAGCTGCAGTCCACTCGTAGAATGCCCCTCGCCTGTGGCGCGTTGACTGTCATGATTTACCATGGCGCTGAGCTATCATGAACACACCTGAGATTTCCCTACTGTGACAAGTAAAAAATGTCTGCTGTGAAGAAAGGTCTGTTTTGGCAGTTACTAATATCCTGCTGCTTTGGTTGAATCTATCTGGGATTGGTCTGTGAAATATTAACAATGAAACCTGTAAAATGTCAAAAATGACGACAGGCATCCATCGAATGAATGATAAGTCACTCCCCTCCCAATACACACACACACACACACACACACACACACGCACACACCTTCTCATTCAATTCAAATGAAAGATGTAAAAAAAAAAAAGGAAGAAAATTACCACCTCTGTCATTTCATTAGGTACATGAGTGAAACCTGTTTTGCACTTAATCTTAACTTCATAAGTGTTATGATATTAAGTCCATGTTGAAGCGGGTGGAAAATTGTTAACATGCTTAAATAGATCTGAAACCAGCCATGTTAAAGCACTTGTCAAGGGATGAAGATAAAATGTTTCATTTATTTGTAACGCAACAATTATGAATTGCTCAAATGTAAAAATAATCTGTAGCTGTGCCTTCAGCACACGTTAGCATAATATTAGGTACACTGGTGGAAACTTATGTGTTCTAATGTAACTAAATCCTCCTTCATGACTGATCTAATGTTCACCTTATGTTGAAACGACATAACAAAGCTAATTCAGCTATATGCTGCTGATCTGGATTAAAGTAAACGTTAAAGTGTTTCTATTATTTAGTCTGACTAAAATGGGGTTGCCATAATAAAATGTATCTGTACACAATACAGTTTAGTAGTACAACAAACCACAGTCTCTAAAATGAAAACAGTTGAATCAACATCTGTCAGTTATTTGAGACAGTACTGAATAGCGTAACTTCGTGAGGCTGCAGAGCTGCTGCAGAGCTGTTATGTTAGAATGCATTTGTTTTCTCTTGTGTACCTAATGAAAAGGCAATCATTCATTTTTATTGTTTGCTGTTGAAGTTGAAGAGTTTTCAAATCCTCCAGCAAATTTTCATGTCAGGTTCTTGGCATCAAAGAGCGCAGCCTTTCTTCAGAACAACATTAATAGACGAGCTTGGTTCAGGGAGGGTGGGTGTGGGTAATCACGGACGCTAGAATGAGGTAATGATTCGAGATTTAAAGGAATTAGGAGCAGCAAGATTAAAACAAGTTGTGATTTGCTGTGTTTTCAGGATTATGAATGTATCATTTCTTTTTTTCTTTGGTGTATCTTTCTCATGCTTCTCGTGAATGTAATATCAGTGACTTTGTTCTAATGAAATTTTCAAGCAAATGTAAATAAAACATTGAGGCCTGAAACTCCCTGAGAGCTGTGAATGCAACCTTTCTTTTTTTCTCTTTTTTTTTTTATCTCAAATTACAGAGTTGTGACATAAGAACAATCTCTATAAGTGGGTACCTCTTCAGATTTGAATAGCTGTATGTGTAAAGGCCTTCATTTCTGCTCAGCTGCCCTGGCTTCCACTTTACTTCAACTGCACGTCTTTTCTCCCGACGCTAAGATCCGTACCACTTTTATTATTTTTATCCCCACCACCAGTTTCAGCAACTTCATTCTTCTCCCTGTATAATAGTGGATTTTCCATGGTGGATTTGTGGTGAGCTATTTCAGGCTCCGCACCGGCTCCTGCATGCACCACTGTAATCCAATTGTGATAGTGTTAATTTTTTAAAGCTTTATTATTGAAATCGCTGAGACCTAATTTTCCGATCCTGCCACTGTAGACGCCCGCTGTAATCAGCTAATTCAAGTCATTCCAGACCATTAAGTCACACGCGGAGCTTGGTCGTGGTCACTGAAGCAGCAGAGAAGTGATTATATCTGAGCTGGATGTAAAGTTTTATGTGCAGCCATGCTTGCACTCATCTATTTGTTTGAGAAATTCTTGAGAGACTTTTCTCTCTTTTGTGTGTGTGTGTGTGTGTGTTTGTCTGCGAGTGACCTACAAGATTCTGAAAAGCACTGCGGCGGTGCTGTAAACCTCTTGTGCGTTTTACTGTTGTTCAGGTTCACATCGGTATTTCTTAAGCTGTGTCAATGCGTGAACACTTTTATGAGTGGCAGCGCAATATTCTTGTGTATGTGCAGGTTGTGTTGGGTTCACCTATTGTACCTCGCACCAATTATGTGTCTAATCTTTGAATAGAACACACACACACGTACACACAGATTGCGGTAGTTGCAGACAATAGGGCCCAGACTCACAAACACAACCCTTTTTGACTACTTGGTTGCCGGGAAACTTAGCCCGAGTCTTTAAGAGTGAGGGATAATAAAAGAATTGTGTGTATGGCCTCTGCCACTGTCTGGGCTACTGTGGGCAGTTAGTTAGCTCTCTGCGGGTGTGTGCGTACCGCAGCCAGAGCTGCTGGCCTTGATTGCTTCTCAGACTCTGCTGCCGTCTTTAGGCAAACCTCTGGGCACAAAGCTCGGGCTGGAATCGGCTGAATCTCCCACAGATGAGACACGAGGCCGAGACGGACCAACAAGAGGTTGGAGGTTTTGTTTGAAATGTCATCCGTT